>NC_137086.1:49430782-49515782 GCF_951640355.1 Cnephaeus nilssonii | reverse complement strand
TAATACAATAAGATAAGTGCTGGGGGAGATATGTGCAAAGTGCTATGAGATCCTTAGAGGAGAGCTCAATATATGTTTCCAGGAAAAATGTTAAGAAATGATCTAGAAGATGACTTGTGAGCTGAGTTGTGGGAGCTGAGAAGCTCTTTAGGCAACGAAGGCCATTCTGGAGAGTGGGAAAAGAACATGTGAACAGAATGGAAGCTCGGGTGGCTGGTCTGTAGTTGAGACTGAAGGGAAACAGGGGCGGGGAAGCAGGGTGGCATGGACTTATCCCAAATTGAGGGGGAGGGGGAATGGCAATTTAGAAGCTGGATAATGCTCTGGATTGATTTGTTTCTTAGGAGGATCTTTCTGGAAGCAATGTTGTAAGGGATTGGGAAGTGAGAAGAGAGAAGAAGTGTGGCAAAAAAGACTCAGGAGACAAGTTACCATAAGACAATGAAGAACTGATCTCTTTAGCCAAGAGAAGAGTCAACTTTCAATGATCTTAATTGTCTTCCCAGATCCTGGTGATGGCATTGGAGCCCCAGGGTGAAGACTACTCTGTAGAGCATGATTCATAGTTTTGAGGCAAATGTATACTTCTGGAATCTGATTTTGTGAAAGGGCAGTCCTTGGAAAAATTGTAAAGTGTCCCTGATATAGTGTTTCTACAGGCATCCAAAGCCCTCATGTTGACCTGCTTATCCAACTGTCTTCTTGTCTTGGCTTTTTTTAGTTCTTGCTACTGTGCCCCGAATATTCTGCAGAATGTGACTCTGTCATATATTATACCAGTCCTCTACCCTTTTCTACCCAGATTCTGCTATTTACAAACAGGTATCTCATCCACAAATAAAATCTGTTAAAAACTGTTCATGGTTTGTCCAGCTGGTGTTGCTCAGTGGTTGAACCAGGAGGTCACGGTTTGATTCCAGGTCAGGGCAAATGCTTGGGTTGTGGGCTTGATCCCCATTAGGAGGCTTGCAAGAGGCACCCAATCAATAATTCTCTCTCTTCATCGATATTTCTCTCTCTCTCTCCCTCCCTTCCTTTCTGAAACAAATATGTATGAAGCACTTTCCATATGCCAGGCACTACACACTGGGAGAGCAAGAACCAAAATAAACAGAAGCACCAACTCAAAATGTAGCATCTTCACACAGTTTACAAGTTAGTGGAAGAGGCATGCGATAATATGATAAACAAGGAAAAAACAGAATATAGACAATGATACATGCCATGAAGAAAGTAAAAGAAGAAAATAGGGATGGAAGAGAGTTGCAATATTATGAATGAGATATTTGAATGTAATCTTGAAAGATCCAAGGGAACAGTTCTCCGGGCAGGAGGGGGTCTGATACAGTGGAGGACTAGCTAGGGGGCTGCTGTGCCAGGAAAAGGGTAAGGAGGATGCACTGTAGGAGTTGAACTCCGAGAGGTACAATGGGCTAGTCTTATACACAACTGTTAGGACTTTCCCTGAGTGAGATGGAAGGCACTGAAGGGTTTGAAGTGACATCTCAAACAGGTTTCAATAAAATTAATGAAGATACCATATGGGAGTAAACTGAAAAAGGCAATGGGGGAAGCAGAGAGAGACCATTGCAATAATGAAGGTGAGAAATGATGAAATCCGGACCAAGTTATTAGAGGTGGATATTATAGGAAGTGCACAGATTTTGGCTATAGTTTGAAGGTAGAGTTGACAACAATCATTGTGAATTTGGATTGGGGATGTGAGAGAAATAGAGGAGTCAAGAATGATTCCATGCATTTTGGCTTTAATAATCGAAATCATGAGTTGGCAAGTTAACCTTCTTCCTTTTCTACCCACACTGTTAATATTTACGATTAAATATAGAAAACAAAACAAAATATGACAGTTACTTTGTTTTACCCTTACTCCTTCTCTCCCTCCCTTTATCCCTCTACCAGGCTTGAGGATGCCAGGAATCAATGCCTGGCACCTATATGTTCTAAATTTAGATACAACAGAAAGGCTCTCCCAACTGAAACATCTCTCTAAACCACCTTTCAAACATGTCCTAAGTACCACCAAAAGCTTCATTCCTGGAGCTCTTGAAGAGTTTGGTCTGTAGGGCTTTCCAATTAAAATAATTATATCTTGGGCCCAGCTGGTGTGGCTCAGCAGTTGAGCATCAACCCAAGGAACCAACAGGTCACTGGGTCAATTCCTGGTCAGGGCACATGGCCAGGTTGCAGGCTCTATCCCCAGTAGGGGGCGTGCAGGAGGCAGTCAATCCATGATGTTTCACTCTCATTGATGTTTCTCTCTCTCTATCCCTCTCACTGGCTCTCTCTCTAAAAATTAATAAAAGCATATATTTAAAAAAAAACTTAGAAAAGATGAATTCTGATATAGTTTCTAAGTCATATCTTGACAAAATAGTTGGGTTGCCAGATTTAACAAATATAAATACAGAGCATCCAGTTAACTGTAAATATCAGGTGGACAATAAATTATTTTTAGTGTAAGTATGTATCAAGCAAGTATTGCATGGGACATGCTTATACAAAAAACAAATGCTTACCTGAAATTCAAATTTAATTGGGTATCCTGGATTGCATCTGATGGTCTATTTGTAAGTGAAAATACTTGGAGTTGTTCCCAGCTAGTCCAGGACTGAAGAATGGGATAGAAAGGTGAGAGCGAGCGAGAAGGGGAAGACCACAGTTCTCCCCATTCCCTTCTTTACTTTGGATCCACTCCTACCTAACCCTCGGGTCCTTGACAGCTAGTGGGTCTAAAACCGTAATTTGCAACCACCACCGAAGGTCCTTGGAGGAAATAAACATGGAGAGGTTTGAATCAAACTTTCAGCCTTTGGAAATCACCTTTTGAAAATGTAGCCAACTCTGTAATTAAGTTCCATCTTATTGGGTGCAGTCCGTTTAGCTAACAGATGGAATGGTATTTTTATTCATCCTTCATCCCTGGAGTTCGTTTCCAGAAATCCTGAGTGGGGCGTTTCAAGATTATTGCCTGAGTGACAGTTACATGTGTCTAATAATTTACTAGAATCAATGGATTTCTTTAAATGAATTCAGTGAACTGTTATTTATATAGATATGAATAATACATTTATAAGGGGAAAAGAAGCAATTGGGAAATACGTTTTAAAATGATGTATTGCTATAATGATAAGTAATTATACATCAACACGCTACTTGTGATAAGATGTAACTAATGCTATTTCAGGAAGTCTTTTCCCCAGAGGTCCTCTGTGGTTCAGATTACAATCTAAAGGGACCCGCCTTCCTCTATGAGGCAGAGAGGCTTCTGGAAGAGGCTTCCTTATAGATCAGTCTGATAGAAAACATTTGCCAGATGAGACCTTCCACGCCTATAACCTGTTTTTGTTTTAATCTTATTCCTATATGGGATTTTCTCCCAGATATTTATTTAGTGTGTACTATACACACCTGTGTTATTTACCATCAAGAAAACCTTCTGAAGTAGTTATTCCTCATACCTGCATTTGATGAAAAAGAAAAATGATACTTGGAGGATAAACTTGCCCCATGTCTTACAATTTGTTATGGGAAGACCCTTCTTCTTGCCACTCATTATTGGGTCTAACTGAGGACGTTTCCCAATCTCAGTGTGCATATGCACACACACACACACACACACACACACACACACACACATCCCATCACTACCATCACCACCACATAGTCCACAAATACACAGGTATTTCTCATGGTCAAATGGGGAGTAGAGAAAGGCTTCTGATCTTGCTGTTAGATATAAACTCATCCCCACCCCCGCCAGAGTATGCCTTTCCACCAAGGTGAAAACTCTGTCATTCCACCAACAGCAAAATAGTCCATGTCTACAAAAGGGACATGTCACAGTATAGGACAGATTGGGATTGAGAAATTGAATGTGCACACACTCTTGTGTTTTATTGGGGGAGGGGATTTTATATTTTCACAGATAACTTTTCTTAGTAGTAGCTTCCAAATGCATTTCTTTGCCCTCCACTCATTGTAATTCTCACATTGCCAAAAATCTCATAAATAATGATTTAAATATACCAGAGTGGCTAGCATTTAATCGTTAAATCCTTTGGTTAGTAGCAGTAGCTTTAATCATGTAAATATCCCCTCCATACTTTATCTCTGTGTTTGATCTTTTGTAAATGATATTTTCTTAAGGAAGCTCCCCTGTGTAGCCTCAAACCTGTTTACCTGGTAGGCTATGTCAAGTTGTCTAAGAATGGCACAAAAAGTATATTACCCAAGAAAATTATTCCAATTCTGGTCAGACTCAAAAACAGTGATTTGAAGAGACTGTCACATAAGTCAGAGTAAGCCATCAAGAGCTCTATGAAGACATCAGCAAAACTTTTATTGAGTTCTGTCCAAAATATTTTTTTCACGAAAGGAAGACTGTGGCTTGGGTCTGAACCAGTTACTTCACATGCCATAGGTCCATAGCTTATTACTCAAAAGGTGATCAGTTCCTTGTCAGAATAAGAGAGGGAGGCAAGCTCTGCACTCTTACCAGTGACAAGGAAAGCCTTGTAGTACTGAAAGAAATCTCTAAGTTTTCTTCTTTTTTCTATCTTTCTAGGCAGTTTTTAAGTTATAGGGTGTTGAAAAGAAATAATAATAATAAAAAAACCCACAAACCACAGGGTTGAGTGTAGTTTGTACTCAGCAAAATAAAAGTAGGAAGAATCACAAACTCAGGTGCCCTCAGAGGATAGGCAGGAAGCATAAATGAATGAAAAGGGCAAAGTGAACAATAGGGAATGGTGGAGTCTGTGGCAAAAAATAATTCCTTCCCCTGTCTGAATAAATTCATCTTTATATTTAAACTAGAGACCCATTGTACGAAGAGATTTGTGCAATAGGCCTTCCTTCCCTTGGCTTCCAGCACCAGTTTTCCTCGGGCACCCGGGACCCAGGCCTTCGCTCTGGCCGGAGTCTGCCATCTTCGTCTTCACTGCAAACTCCAGAGTCTGCGGTCTTGCCTTCGCTGTGGCACTCCACTCCTGTAGATCCCTTCGCGCCCTGCCCTCCCTCCTATAACAGGTGTCCTGCCCCCCCCTGGCCACCCCACGCCTGGAGCAGCTGGGTGGCCACCATCTTTGGCCTTCTAATTTGCATGCTCACTCTGATTGGCTGTGGGCATAGTGGAGGTATGGTCAATTTACATGTTTGTCTATTATTAGGTAAGATAAAAATTATAGTAGCCAAATAAAGACACTTGGACTTGACTTGCCCACAGTTTTACAACCCCTGGTTTATGGCCTTGGTCATAGCATCTTGTTTACAACCCCTAGTTTCCTAAGTGGGACTCTTGCTAAGCTGGTCAAAGCTGCCTTGGTTGCTGGACAGTTGGATGGAGTCCATAACATTCTATGTACATTCTAGGGGAGTTTTGGTTTAAAGTTGATATAGAAATACATTATAAAGAACATTTTAGTTTGTGAAAATATCTTAATTATAATAAATTAATATTAACAAGAATAGGTGAAAAAACATCAATATGTGTCATGCCTAATGGAAAAGAGAGCTCAGAGTTTTCAGTTAAAAGTGGAAGGACCATTTAATAACTTGTAATTAAACATTTCTATTAAAAAAAGTAGAAACTTAGTAGTCAAATCTGCTGGACTTGTGTTTTATGGAAGCATATTGTTTTACCGTTTTGCCTGAATGATGTAGAACAGTGATCTTTTGTGGTTACCCCAAGGATATTTTTTCCATTGATTTTTTTTTTTTTTTTAGAGAGTGGAAGGGGTGGGGGGAGAGAGAGAGAGAGAGAGAGAGAGAGAGAGAGAGAGAGAGAGAGAGAGAGAGACTACTGTGAGGGAAACATCGATTGGTTGCCTCTCACACACACTGCAACTGGGGCCTGGGATGGACCAACCCAGGTACGTGCCCTTGACCAGGAATTGAACTCAGGACCCTTTGGTGCAGGGGGGAGGGGGGAGAGGCAGGTGATTCTCTACCACTGAACCACACTGGCCCGGTGCTAGAACAGTGATTTTCAACCAGTGGCCACAGCACACAGATGTGCCGCGAAAAAATTTAAAACATGCAATACCTGACTACTTAGTCAGTTGCACTGACCTCTTTTTCCTTATATTGTCAAAAAAAAAAAAAAAGACACCAGTCAACACAACAATAGCCATCCAAAGTGAATGAATCAAAATTATACCTATTTTTTTTTTGTCACATTGGCAAAAAATGTAATATTTTTTTGGTGTGCCACAGAATTTTAGTAATTAGGTTATGTGTGCCATGAGATGAAAAAGATGTAGAACAATGCGGGCACTTTCTCAGGACATCTAAATTGTGAGAGGAGTGACGAAATTAAAATTCAGGCATCCTTTAACATAAAAGTTCAGGTTCTTCCAGCAAACCAAATGAAACAATCTGTGAAGCCTTTATTCTCTGTCACAGTCATGAAAATTGGTGTCTGCAGGAGACAGCTTTTTCTCTCACTGCTGCGTGGAAGCACATAGATCTCTCACTCGTGTGCCCTTTGCTACTTTAAAGATGCTCTAGGAAAGTCATCATTTTTAAAAAGGGTTTCAGGCTCTTCAAGGAGTCCCAGGCATAACCAATGGCTCCCTGCCTCTGGGTGTGTTTATCAGTTCCTGGCATTGGACCAGTAGAGTAGTCACTAGTTTATACAAAAAAACCTGAAAAACTACTTTTTCCTTTTATTGTGATAGTCTAACCTTCTAAAAGTTGTTAAATGTATCCCCTATCTATGATTCAGAGTACAATAAAATATACTTAATAGGACTAAACTAAATTAAATCTTTTTTCAATGACTTACGAGGCTACCTGGAATTATTCCCGGGACTATAAATTTCCATTACATCCGAGATGGTAGAGAACATGTTGGAAATTAGACCAAATCTTATCTTAGACTTATCTTTCTAGATTTTCTAATTTTGATTTTCTTGCCATTTTTCTCTAAGTGGACATAATTACAGGGTTACTTCTGAATGAGAATCAGTGAGGAACAGTAAAAAGAAAGTGGTCTGGGAACTTCAGTTAAGTCATTTAATTTTTTTGTAAGATGGTTTTGTCACTTATAAAACAGAGATGGTGTGTGAATATCAAATGGAATAAAAATAGATGTAGAACAGGTTTGCAAATATAAAACTACTACAAAAGGAAGCAGAGGTCTCTTCAGAATTGAGAGCATTCTACACTCCTCCAACCACTTTCCCTTCTCTGGTTATTATTTTGCTTTAAATTATTGCCAGTACGTGCTAGTATTTGGGGCCCAGGGCTATGGGTAAAATTGTGCCTGGCATGAGCACCACCTTCAGGACAGCAGCTGCCATTCCAACTTTCAGTGTGGTAGAAGTTTCCAGAAAAATGAGAGCTGGGCTCTGTGGGCGGACAGCTTCCTCAAATTCTGCCGACTGCCTGTTTTCCAGAGCAGACTGGAGCCACTTCAAATTATAAACTTAATTCCACAGTTACTTGGATTTCATAAGAAGTACTAAGGTGCCCTAGCTGGTTTGGCTCAGTGGGTAGTGTCCCGAGTTCTATTCCAGTCAAGGACAACAAGCCTGTGTTGCAGGCTTGATCCCCAGTAGGGGGTGTGCAGGAGGCAGCTGATCAATGATTCTCTCCTATCATCAATGTTTCTATCTCTCTCTCCCTTTCCCTTCTTCTCTGAAATCAATAAAAATATATATTTTTTAAAAAGAAGTACTAAGGCAATCCCTTTCAGTGGATTCCTTTGGGACCCCCCTCCCCCCCCGCCACCTCTTCGAGATCAAGCAATCTTATCCTCCCTCCTACTCCTCTTAAACTCTCCTGAAAAATCTACTTACTCAACCTCCTGTTCCCTCCACTGGGGACACTTCAACTTCCCCTTTGCCCTCATCACCTAGTTTGTATCTACTCACCTCAAGGCTTTCCTCAAATTGACCCTTCTTGGGAATGGTTTCCCGCGTTCTCTAGACTAGCCCAAGCCCCCTGTGTTATGTTCCCATAGCAGCTAGTACTCTCCTTCCGAGCACATATTGTCATTTGTAGTTATGCATTTGGGTGGCTATTTGATTCAATCCATTTCCCTACTAGACTACAAACTCCATGAGGACAGAGACAGCCTCTATCTGCCTCAATGTCATAGCCTCAGATCCCAGCAGGATCTGGTAGTGCTGCCAGGCAATACCCAATTAGACTACTGGTTAGAAAGTGTGTCAAAGCCTTTGCTCTCTGCCAGCGTAAGACAGTCTTTTTCTCAATTCTCTTTCTCCGTCCTTTACTTTTAGTTTTTCACCCCTCTTTCTACTACTTTTCACCCTGCTCTACCCACCTCATTCTATGAATGCTGTTCATAGGGCTTAACATAGGTAATAAAGGTCTCTCCCTCCCATATGCTATATCCTCTGAGAACTTGTGGGATGATGTTGTGGGTAACTGAGAATGCGTGGAAAGGGGAGAAAGAAAAAAGAAGACAGCGCCCTCAGAAGGACCAGTCCATGAGTATGAATGACTAGATCCCTCAGGAAATACTGTTCTAAGGGGTGATCCTCAGGGCCCTGGGGAGCCAGACATAGGTCTTTCTCCACCCGACCCTCCTTGATCCCCGGACATATAAAGTGATTTGAGTGACTTTTTCCATTCTCCCAGGGATGGTACCTAACTAATACCATTCTAGATTCGTAAGACAGAAGTCAATTCCTTACATACTTTGGATGCCTCTTGCAGAATCCCAAGTGAGGGCTCCTGCTCAGGAGGCAGGACATCCAGAGGGAACTAGAAAGATGCCAGCTCAGTGCTGAGAGCAGGTGGCAGGACTCAGAAGTCTGGCCCACAGGTCTCTCATTGTAGATGAGTGCCTCACCCCTTGGTGCATGTTGCTGTCCAGTTCATCTATATAATTTATTCTAACACTGGGCATCAATTGTTCTTTACCCTTCGTGGTTAAGTGAGAAGTAACTGTCTGCCAAGCTAGCATAGGAAAATTCCTACTAGTTCCCCATCACAAAAGAGGGCACAGGAAAATTGTGTGATGAATTACCAAGCTTGCTGCACACCTGAGGCACGGCGCAGGCACCAGGGAGGCTCTGTAGGCGAAAAGCTGGCAAGAGGCAAGGGCACAGCTGACGCTGGCCCACAGGCTTCTGAAGAGAGTCCCCCCCACACACACCCTTAGCCACCTACCACCATCTGGTGCTCCACATAGAACTCTCAACCACGCTTGCCTGTGGGCGATGGCATCAGCCATTCGTTTCTCTCTGATTGTGTGCTCCCACACCCCCAAAGGCCCCCTCACAGGGAGAATCTCCAGGCAAGAGGACCACTCCCGGAGACTGACAGGAAACATGAGAAGGAGGGACTGCAAGGTAATACAGTCAGGGAGAAATCACACAGACTCTAAGCCCAGGATGAGGAATTAGGTCTGACCTAGGGAGCAACCACATCTGGATAAATCCTGTGGCTGATGTGACCACGCAGTGCCTACTTCCACGATAGTTACTCAGATGGGAAATATGAGACCCTGAAAGTTAAGTGCCTTGGTTGAGGCCACAGACTCAGACATACTCAAAGTCAGAATGAGAAACCCTGCTTACAGTTCAGCGCACCTGGCTGGCCATCAGGATCAGTGGAGAGTGAAAAATATAAATATGTGGATGGCATTCTAGAACCACTTCATCAAAAGCTCCATAGCTAAAACCAAAGAGCCTTTATTTCTCCAAAGCTCCCAGGCAGCTTGTCAGCCTGAAGAAACACTACATCAGACTCCTTTCATCTCAGTGGTTATTTGTGTCCACGGAGGACAGAAAAGAAAGGTAACCCAAGGCCTCAGGCTTCTGGCAGCCTATATATTAGCTGAGGAGATGAGACACACGCAGGAAAAAAGTTAGGTAACTAAACAGAATACTATGCAATGACTGGGTTAACTAAGGGGTGTGGGAGCAGCGGTCAATGTAATGGCAGTGAGCAGAGAAGAGGTGTTCTGTGTCACCTCTCAAGTTTGGGAAATATCTCAAGGACTGGATTCGGAATCATTTATATTGAAACTAGAGGGCCAGTGCATGAAATTCGTGCATGGGGGAGAAGGGGCTGGGGGGGATCCCTCAGCCTGGCCTGCATCCTCTTGCAATCCAGGACTGCTGGCTCCTAACCACTGGCCTGCCTGACTGATTGCCCCTAACCACTCACCTGCATGCCTGATCACCCCTAACTGTCCCTGCCTGCCTGCCTGATGGCCCCTAACTGCCTCTGCCTGCCTGCCTGATGGCCCCTAACTGCTTGCCTGCCTGCCTGATCACCCCTAACTGCTTCCCTGCCTGCCTGATCATCCATAACTGCCTCTGGCTTGGCCTCCACCACCCTGGCTTCATCCGGAAGGATGTCTGGAATGACGTCCGGAAGGTTGTTTGGCTGTCCAGTCTAATTAGCATATTATGCTTTTATTATTATAGCTAGGCCAAGAAGGGAAAGTTGGGTAATGTCTCCATGTCTCCTGGATCCCTGTGCACTTTTCAATTCCCAAAGCCACTGCCACCAACTTTGTCTGACATTTGAAACCCCTGGTGTTGGCTTGAGCAACACAGGCCTAACTGGTATCCCCTTCTCAAGTACCACCTCTCTTCTCCAATTTAGCCTTCATGTTGCTGCTGGAGGAGCGTTCCATGAGTACAAACCTTCCATGTCATTCCTCTGGTCAAATATTCCTATGCCCTTATCATTTAAAAAATATATATATTTTTACTGATTTTGGAGAGGAAGGGAGATGGAGAGAGGGAGAGAAACATCAGTGATGAGAGAGAATCACTGACCAGCTGTCTCCTACTGGGGATGGAGCCCACAACCCCAGGCATGTGCCCTGACAAGGAATAGAATTGTGACCTCCTGGTTCCTAGGTCGATGCTCAACCACTAAGCCACACCAGCTGGGCTACCCTTATAAGCTTAAATCCACATGCCTTAGAAATGCTATCAGGACCCTTCCTCATCTTAATATGGCTTTTGGTTATTTCTTCTTTTTTATTGATTAAGGAATTACATATGTGACCTTATCCTCTCATTGTCTCCCCATTCCCCCGACTCATGCCCTCACCCCCTGGTGTCTGTGTCCATTGGTTAGGCTTATATGCATGCATTCAAGTCCTTTAGTTGATCTCTCCCCCTTACCCCCAACCTCCCCTACCTTCCCTCTGAGGTTTGATGGTCTGATCGATGCTTCTCTGACTCTGGATCTGTTTTTTTTTTTTTTTTTTTTTCAGTTTATGTTGTTCATTATATTCCACAAATTAGTGAGATCATGTGATAGGTATATTTTTCTGACTGGCTTATTTCACTTAGCGTAAGGCTCTCTAGTTCCATCCATGCCATTGCAAATGGTAAGAATTCCTTCTTTTTTAAAGCAGTATAGTATTCCATTGTGTAGATGTGCCATAGTTTTTTAATCCACTCATCTGCTGTTGAGTACTTAGGCTGTTTTCAAATCTTAGCTATTGTAAATTGTGCTGCTATGAACATAGAGATGCATATATCCTTTCTGACTGGTGTTTCTAGTTTCTTGGGATATACTCCTAGAAGTGGGATCACTGGGTCAAATGGGAGTTCCATTTTCAGTGTTTTGAGGAAACTCCATACCATTCTCCACAGTGCCTGCACCAGTCTGCATTCCCACCAGCAGTGCATGAGGGTTCCTTTTTCTCTGCATCCTAACCAGCACTTGTCATTTGTTGATTATAGCCATTCTGACAGGTGTGAGATGTTACCACATTGTTGTTTTGATTTGCATCTCTTGGATGATTAGTGACTTTGAGCATGGCCTACCTTATGTCCTCTTTCGAAAAGTATCTATTTAGGTCTGTTTCCCATTTTTTGATTGGGTTGTTAAGTTGTACGAGTTGGTTATTTCTTTAAGTTCATTTTCAATGCTGTCTTTTACATACCTTCAGTTCCACATGAAAAAAAAAATTGGTACTTCCCCAAAGATATCACTATGCCTTTATCACATCTGTCTTCTCTTCCAACTTCAACTTAGAAAATTGACACATATCCTTCAAGTCCTAGCTGAAATAACATCTCCTATTAATAACATTACCCTATTCCAGAGATATTTTCATTTTAATCAGAAAAAAATGTTAAAGATATAGAACTTTTAAAAGTAGAATTCCAGGCATCAACCAATGATGAGGGCATTGGTAGGCATTCAAGCCAATGAAATCACAACTTCTAGACAAATGTCTCCATTGCTAATGGGTAAAGTCAAAGTCAAATGAAGAAAGATGTGAATGTTAGGGCATCAAACAATTCCTTATACATTTTTTTCCTGGAACAAAGACAAACACCTTCTTTGTGTGATGGGGAAGATACAAATACTATAATGTTAGGTCTGATTTCTAAATCCAGATGAAATATTTTTGACTCATTTATGAAAATAAGTAAACTAGGAAATGCAATTACTATTTGAAAATCATCTTGCTATAACCTTCTCTTTCAATATTATATAATAGCAAAATACAACTGATGCCATTTTAGTTACAAGAAGAAGAAAATATATCCTTGTGGCAACAAACATCTGTCAAGGGATTTGATGTTTTCCAAAATTTTCCTTGGAATTAAGTAAGCAATCTTTTACTTCTGCAGGGGATTCTCATTGACATGTATGAGCTAAGCACTCTATTATTTATGGCTAAATGCAAATCAATATGTTTAAGAAAAATGAAAAATTAAGGGGCATGTCTATCAAAAGACCTAAGGTGGCAATTATGCATCCAGTGCAGATAATTTAAATATAGTGATGTTACAATTTGCTTTAATAAACCTAGGCATGGCTTTGGAATGCAATATGCATTGCTTTCAAAGGGTTTTTGCATATGAAGTTATAGGAATCAGGGTTGCTCTAAAAGGCACATTATGGCTGTGAAAAAAAAAAAGTTCCAGTATAGTATCCGTGGAACCAGTATTAGATTGCAGGTTAAAAGCTAAATCTGGCCAAGAGAAATTTCTGTGATAATAGAAATGTTCTATAACATTTCTGTAGCAAATTTTGTAACAGTATGGTGTCCATTAGCCACATGTGGTTATCAAACACAATGTGATTAGAATGACTAAGGAACTAAATTTTAAATTACATTAAATTTATAAATTTAAATTTAGTCCCCTCTGTAGGGGACAGTATAGTGAAGATTGAACTTTAGGCTTGGCTTTAACATGAAATTCACCACACAAAGTTATTCTAACCTTTCTAGTCCTCGTTTTCCCATGCACAGAATAGTTTCAACAAATAATATCTAACATTCTGTGGATTTGTAGACTTTAAATTATTCCCACAACCACCCCACCCCATCAAGTGAAACAGAAAGCAAATGAAAATCAATATGAACATCGTACTGGGATCAAGAAACCAATTAAGCAATTATGCATTCTCCCCCACTTCCAGTCAAAAGAGTGTTCTGAAATGAATTTCTAAGGGAATTCCTAAGGGTCAGTTAGATAATGCAAATCTGACATCTAGGAATTTTTTGTTAGCTATTATTATCATTGTTATTTTAAAATTTTGTCAATATTTTTGTTAGGGACAGAATAGGCAGTCTTAGGATTTGAAAATTCTGTAGAAGGCTCTGATTTTTAGTCCTTAAGAACCTTTTGGAGGTTTGAGCTAAAAATATGCTGACAATTAGTATAGATATAGCAGGGTTGACACTGATATTTCTATATATGGTCAATTAAGACACTGAACTCCACCTGGATAAACCCTCCAGAGGCCTCCCTCGCAAAGAATAAAGCAGCGCCAAGGCAATGGGGCCTGAGGCAAATATGTGCAGATGGTGAAGAAAAGGTAGAGAGAGGTCTGAGGACCACATGAGAGGCCTCCGCAACCTTGCACAGCACAGTCAAATGGGAAAGTCAGGACTGAAAGGAGAAGCAGCAGAGAATGACACACTTATACCCAGCAATTTCGATTTAAGAAATTCCCATTAGGAATTACTGCCACTTAACTGCAAAACTTGAATAGAAGATACATACACAAAGTTTACTTACACAAGCATGTTATAGTCGTGAAATTTGGAAACTAGCCATATGCCTAACAGTAGGGAACTGGTTAGTCGTTAATCTGTAGAACAGAACACTCTGCAGCCAGTAAACTCAATGTAAATAAGTGGGAATATGTATTGAGAAATATGATTTCTCTCGATATATATATATATATATATATATATATATATATATATATATATGTGTTTATTCTAAAACCAGAAGAAATATATTTAAAAAACTATTAATTTCTGGTACCTATTCATATATATATGAATAGGTACCAGAAATTATACCTATATATATAGGTATAATTATATATATATATATATATATATATATATATATATATTCAGGTGTATTTTTCAAAATTAACACATATTTATAATTAACAAAAAAGTACCCATCTTATTTTTAAATAACCTCTTAAGAAATTGAAGGCTCTAATGCATTAACAGAATAGCAAGTAGTTAGCTTAGTAGATGCCATCATGTTATGTACAGTTCATTAGTTATGTGTAATAACATGCCTTAGGGAACCACAAAAGAATTAAGTCTTCCTAAAACACCCTATTTAATGTTAGATACATACTAATAAATGGCTATAATATTCATCAACATCCATTGTCTTTGTTTGTTTTTAAATGTATCTTTATTGTTGAAAGTATTACAGATATCCCCTTTATTTTTCTCCTCATTGAACCCCTTCATCCCCCACTCACCCCTCCCAGGCCTTCGCCACACTATTGTCTGTGCCCATGGGTTATGCATATATGCATATAAGTTCCCTAGTTAATCTCTCTATCCCCATTCTCTCCACCCCCTGCATTAACATCTATTGCCTTTGGTTTTATGTAAACCATAAATATAGTTTTCAAATGGCTGTGAGCAATCTCCGTTTATTCGCTCTTAGAAAAAGCAATGGTTAATACAGTGATCTCTTTATAGCACTGGAGTTGGCTTCTAGCACATTCTAATTATTACCTCTAACCATATTACTAGCAAAGGTCCCCAACCACCTGGACACTACAGCGGAAACCCATTCCAGGAACTTTAAAAAAAATCTTGGCCATTAAACAAGCCAACCCACTGCTCCTACCTACTATACAGAAATAACTCATGATAGCTACAAACTGGTGTTAAAAATATATTAGGAAGTGCTTGAGAGCATGCAGACTGCTCTGTAATGAAGTCATTAAACTGGGCGAAGCTAATTGCTGAGGTATGTTCTCACCTACAGCCTAAGCCAGCAAGCAGAAATCAATAAACTTTTATAGGGTTCTGTAACCAAGCCATTCCTGGGAGTTAAATAACCAAAGCCCATTACAAGGTGTGTTTGACCAGCAAAACCTAGCCTGACACTTGGGGCATACCCAAGATATAAAGCTAGCAAGTGGACACCTCATTTTTCTGCTCACTCTGTAGGTGCACATCTCATCCGAGAAGAGGTGTATTTATGTGAACCAAGAAGCAAGTATTGCATCTGCATCCCACTTTCAGCAATTAACACAAAGCCAAGTGATTCAAGCCAGGTTTGGGAAGCAAACACTGCAAATGTTGACAACGGCGCCCAGTCTGACTGTTGCTGTGGTGCCACCAGGTGCTTGGATGGGCACTCGACTGTCAGCACCATGAGAACAGAGCCTGTGTCTGATCCACAGTTGGCCCCAGCACCTGCAGTGGGCCTGGCAGGAACCAAATGTCACCGAAATATTTTGGAGGAATGCCTAGGTAGACATCAGGAAAAGGTGCAACTCAAAAAAGGGAGCCATATGTCTTTAAATATTTAATCCAATTACCAAATGCTCCATTAAGACTTGTTTCTCAACCCTTAGGATTGCCACTAAGTAGACAAAATGAAGCGCATCGCAATGTGAGCTGCAGGCGGGCTCGCCTCTCAGCTGCTCTGCACACTTGACTCGGCTTTCCTGATCTGAGGACCCGACAATTTCCCAACCTCTGGCCTCTCCCTGATTGGTTTCCTGACCTTCTTCCATGGGCTTATGTGAGTGAGGTCACAGCTGCTATTTTAAAGCCTCATACTGAATGAAAAACCAAAAAAGTGAAGTTTCTTCAGTTAGTAAAAACCTACAGATGCTAACAGTTGCTTCTTCTTGTGCAAACACCAGGAATTGGGGGACTAGAAAAGACCTCTGTCAGCAGATCCATTCCAGAGCTGCCAGGCAAAGACAGAGCTCTGGGCACCAGCAAAAGAGATGCATTTGGATACACTAACGTCCCTGAGAGACAGTACTCTGGCTCCATGAACAGGTTCTAGAGAACACACACTGGCAGCTGACCCTCCATCTTCTTCCTTCATTGTCAGATTGATAGAACAGCACAAATCTTTCAGAGAGTTGTTTATTGTTATTGGGAATTGTGACATTACTGTGAATGGCACAATGTGAGGTTAAGAGTGCGAGCTCGGGAGTGAGTCCTGTCACAACATTGGAAAACCAGGAAAATGCTTAACTATGGGAAGGCCCCATAATCATGTGGGATGATAATGGGGTCATAATAGTGCCAAGCATATGGGGTAGCTCCAAAGGTTAAAAGAGAGAAAGTGTGAGAAGAACAGAGTCAAGGCTCAAAAGTCGGCAATTCTTCTTCTTGGACACATAATGCTATTGTGTTCCAAGATGATAAAACATGCCTTTTAATTTCCAAGCCATGTGCACTGTCATGATCTCATTTCATGCTCCTATCAGCTCTTTGACTTAGCCCCGGAGAGATATTAATACAAAGCAAGAAGTAAATCCGTTATCCATTGTAACATAGTAACAGTTGAGGAATGGAGCCTGAAGCCGGTATCTTCTTATCATAGCTTAATCCTTCTTTCTGCCATGCAATGCAGAAAAGAAGTGGAATTTTAAAAAGTCGAATATACATCTTGATTGAGACAAATTGTAGCGAAGGAGATTCGTGGGCTTCAGTTGTCTTAGGAACATCCCGTGGGTCCCACAGGGAATCTGGTGAGTGGATCAAGCCTTCTGGCCAAGAGCTATGGACTTAGGAACCCATGGGAGAGGCACAGCATCAGGTCTGAAGGCCGTTGTTAAAAGGACTGCACAGTGGGTCACCCCGGGGCAGCTCAGAGGCCCCCCTGACCTCCCTCAGCATTGAACATCATCAGAGGCTGGGCAAGTATCCAGGGAAGACCAAATGTATTGCAGGGGGGTTGCCTTTGCCAATGTCAGGAGCCAGTTACTCAGTACATCTCCCTGGTGCTGTGTTCGCATCTTCGCAAAACCTTGCCTTTCAGAGAGCAGTGGGCCAATGCGGCCAATGTTAGGGATGATGCCTGGGCTGGGAAACCCCCCCAAATAGGCCCATCCAATCTGCACAATGCTACCCATAGCTGCTTCCTCGTGTCCAGCCACAGCGGAGCACAAAACTCAGGGGTCAGGATCCCTGCCCACATGAAGAGGGTATACTGAGGGCCATAAGCCTAGCACACCTGCAACTGCTCTCGACTACCCCAGGGTAACCAAAAGGCCGTGGCCGGGTTCCAGAAGCCCTGAATCCTGCCCAGTTCCGGCTCCGACACTGAGAATGTGCTAACCAGACATCAGTCCAAGCATTTCTCCTCCGTCAGTGGGGGCCTCCTTCTCTGTAGCAGTAGACTGAATGATGAGGTTAATAATATTTACAGCAGGCACCACCCTGAGAGAATAGGGCGGCTAGAGCAGAGTCCTCTCCACCAAAGATCCTATCAGCCTGTCGGATGGACCACATGTCCTCTGAGGGATCCGACGGGATCCAGGCCCAATCAGCAGGGGCCGTGCCACCCAAGGCTGTGGCTAACGTGGGCATTCCCTCTGCCTTTCCCTCGGGTTGTGGCTGTGTTATTTGTGAATCTGCCCCTGAAGGTGCCTCGGGGGAAGCAGTTCTCCCAAAGGCAGAAGCGCGGGTTGAAGGGTTTCAGGCGCCCTTCTGAGAGCAGATGTGGGCTGGAATGGGGGATGGCCTGTGGGTCACAGATGATTCAGAGGGACTGCCCCCTCCCTGCTTCAGCTTCTCTAGCTCAGACACCACTACTCCCTCCCTTGTCAAAACCCTGCCGTGTCACTCCCCACCCTGACATTCCCCAAACCCTGAAGCTGCTTCTCACAGCTGTACCTCCAGGGGCCCTGTCTTCCTCTCTCCTCCCACAGGCCTCTGCAGACACATGGTGAATACATTAATTCTTTTTCTCAGAGACCGAATGTACTTTCATTTAGAAGCAGCTGCCAGCGTCCTAGTGCAGAGTGACCTGAAGATTATGACAGGGAAGTTTGGTAACCATCATAACTTGGAAGGTTTTTACAAGGACATTTTGCTCACCTCAGCCTAAGGATGAACTGTCGTTCTGTTCAAGGTAGGAAGAGTTCACACACAGGGTTCGCATCAAGAGCGGCAAAGCTCTTTAAGAGAAATGTATCCTTTTTTCTTTTTTCCTTTTTAAAGTTGACTTATGTTCCTTTGTACAGTGTCTCTCATTGGCCATATTTTAAAAAAAATATTTTTTTTCATTGATTTTTTTTTTTTTTACAGAGAGGAAGGGAGAGGGATAGAGAGTTAAAAACCATTGATGAGAAACACCGATCAGCTGCCTCCTGCACGCCCCCTATTGGGGATCGAGTCCACAACAATGGTACACGCCTTTGACAGGGATTGAATCCGGGACCCTTCAGTCTGTGGGCGGATGCTCCATCCACTGAGCCAAAACGATCAGAGTGAGAAATGTATCCTTTAAACTAGCCCATACAGCACCTTATTTTACTTCCACCGATTAGAAACACTCTAGATCTAGAATGTTCGATTGTTAGAAAAAGACACTAGGAAATTTGCTGTTATAAACATAGAAATCTGTGAAGGCCGCGGCACGCATGACAGCCTCACCTTATGCAGGGCACAGCCTCCACAGCTGTGTGTGGTGATGCTGAACTTAACCACACATAAGATTACTGATTCTTGGGATTCTGGTCTTGCCTCCTGGGTGCACATAAACTTTATAATGCAAGCCGCAGTGTCATTGACTGCGCCGCTGATTGCCAGGAAGGGGACTTCACTATGAGCATCTCTTTATTCATGGACACCAACCGCTGGACTTCTTGTTTAACTATCGCTTCTCCCTGAGAGAATGCCAAAGGCAGCGCTGAAATGCACCCAGGAGAGTGATGCACGAGTCATTTAGGACAGAGTTGCATCGAGCACAGTAACTCAGGTCCAGAAACTGTCTGGCTGGGTCAGGGTAAGCACAGCTTCAGCCTGGATCCTCTCTGGATCCTCATTTAAATCCGGGTATACTTGCTGAGCGCTGGGATCTACGCATCACACATTCATTGGAACTGCTCTTCAAAGGTTAACCTTTCAGCTTCCTCCCTCTGTGCCGTGTTCATCACGTGGCTACACCCAGGCCACCGAATGTGATGGACAGGCCTCTTTCCTGTCTGCCCATCCCCATGGCAAAAAGACAATCATTGACATCATCAAAGTCCTTTCACCATGTGCCTCGTTTCAAAATGTGCTCCCCATGGCCATGCTCTGAGGTAGGTCTCCTTATAAGTTTCACTTTCAAGATTAGTTAAATGACCTGCTGACAGTAACAGGCAATACAGGGCAGCTTTGGGTATAATAATTAAGATGTCTGACTAGAAATTATTATATGTCTTACATGTTGTTGTTTTTTTTAATTACAAATACATACCTCAGAATTGTGCAGGGGCAGAAAGTCTAGGAAGGAATTGAACACACAGAGTGAGGACAAGGCTGTAGTGATGAGTGAAATGCCCTCTTACTGGTATATCTGACTCCTCAGCACTTTCCAGGGTACACAGACTCTGTCTTTAAAGACATATGTCCACTTTAGCTAAAGAGAAAATACTGGGTCATATTCACATGTACTATTAAAGCGAGTACATCCTTGGCATAAAATAAAGGTTTAATAAAATATTCATTGAACTGAACCTTCCTTGAGCAAATTGGACATTTTAGACAGAGAGAGCATCCTCTGCTATGAGCCCAGGAGAGACCAACCAATGCTGTTATTAATCCAGAGGTCAGCCCAGTAGTTATTGATTTTCAACTTGTGGAAGACTCACAACTTTGGGGAATTCTGTCCTGAGTCTGGCTTCAGCAAAACTGTGAAGTTTCTGCTCAAGCAAGAAGCGTGTTTATGACATACTGAGTTCCCCAGCGATGGACCGGGCCTTCCTCAGATCTGGGTGACTCTGCCTTATGGAAATAGTTCAAATGAGAGACTGAATGACCGCTTTCTAGGGATGGCCTGTGTGAGTCACGATCCCAAAGGAAAGCTGCGTGGGTCCTTGCATAGGTAGGCAGGAGTATGGTTTCTTGGAGATGGGGTAACAAAAATGTATCAGCAACACAGTTCCAAGGAGTTTCTTACACGAGGCTGGATGTCTCTCAAAATGCGGGGCTATTTCTTACTGTGTTTTCTTAGCTTCAATTGATTCTGTATTCAGACGGGTCATGGCTGTTTTCATTGCCACGGAGATGAAAGCAGCCGAGAGGAGCCACGAAAATGTCCATCATGAATGGACTTGGTGCAATAGTTAAACGGCGGAAGCGTGGGGCGGAGTGGCACTGGCTAGATAGAGCCCCTTGAGAAGAACATCCCCTGACACGGAGGATGGAAATGGAATTCATACTGCTTGGTGAGGGCAGCAACAATAGCCATGCCTTTTAATGGGTTTCCGAAAACACTGCATTTCATCCCTGGGCCAAGGCAGCCCATTAATAAAGGGAGATGGCTGGTGCCCAGCTATAGATAGCGGGCCAGGCTGGCTCACTGTGATTAGAAGCTTTCGGGGCACTTTATACATCCGCTATCCACAGCGAAACAGCTTCATTGGATGAAGCCGCATTCCTGCTGACACAAATGTATTAAAAAGTGGGCAGAAGAAGGAGCCTAAGCTCTTGGGAATATTCCACCTGTGTGGGGAAAGGGTGGCAGAAATCATTGTAATTTATGAGTGGAAACCCAGTCCTAGCATTCTCCTGAATGTTAAAAGACGAATAGCAGAGATGCCTCACTTCCGCGAATGCCAATGAAGAATATAAATGTTAAAAAATCATATAATATATAGGGTGCCCTCAAAATGTATATGCACATTTTGAATAATTATAAAGTCAGTATTGCCCTAGCTGCTTTGGCTCAGTGGATAGAGTGTCAGCCTGCGAACTGAAGGGTCCCGGGTTCAATTCCAGTCAGGGGCACATGCTTGGGTTGCAGGCTCGATCCTCAGTAGGGGTTGTGCAGGAGGCAGCCAATCAATGAGTCTCTCTCATCATTGATGTTTCTATCCCTCTTTCCTCCTCTCCCTTCCTCTCTGAAATCAATACAAATATATACAAAACAAAACAAGTCAGTGTTTATTAAAACACATTTCATTTTCAAAATTGAGCTATTAGCTGTTACAGTGTGTACACATCTTTGGGGGGACGCCCTGTATATGTGTATATGTTATATATACACACATTATATTTGTTATACACTATACTATAGTATAACCATAACACACATACACATACACACTTTATCTAAACAAATCCACCCTTTCCTTGATGGAAAAATGGCGAACCTCTTAGATTGGCAATTTAGCATTCTTTTAAAAGCCCATTTCTCCCCTCAGGAGAATGTGAGTCATTTTATTCAGACATGACAGCATGTAAAGGGCAGGGTGGTGGGAGAAATACTGAATCTCCAGAAAAGGCACACAAGTTTGATAAACACATTCTCTTTTTGAAACAAGTTAAGTCATTTGTCTCCCAAGGACAATTCATCACCAACAAGGCTCAGAAAATCAATGGGAAAGAAATCAGCATTATAACGTATAAATATAGGACTGAAACCTAGCAATTAGGCGTCTGAGATCAGCCTGCGTTTTTCTCCCGGAGGGAAGGGGAACAGAGAAGAAACAGCAGTGAGCTGTGAGCAAGGAGCCCCAGCCCTTAGGGTATCACTGCAGGCCCCTGGGCACTGGCTTCCTTCACGTACAAAGGGGGCCATAATGCTTTCTGTTCCTAATGCCCTGGGTTCATGTGAGGATTCAAACTGACACTGAGGGTGAAATTAGTTTGAAATGGCAACACCAACGTAAGGTGTATCTTAATATAGTGAAAATCAGGAAAGGATTCAGAAGTCTACATGCTAAAACATAGAACAGAGGGGGTAGGGGGTGGCAATTTGTGACTAGGGAAGGCTGGCATGTGGATGAGGGAGACATGCATTTACGGAACTCCCACCATATGTCAGGGCCACTGCACGTCCCTGCTCATGCTCAGGGCAACCCTGGGAGTTGGGCCTTGTTATGTCCAGTGTCCACATGAACAGCAGAGTAAGAAGAGGGCTATGAAATCCACCCAAGTCATAGACAGAGTCATGGCAGACTGCCTCCAGGCTCTGTCTGCCACACCTACGAGTTAGCCCAGCTCTGCCAATCACTCAGTTCACATCTTTGCCAAATCAGTTTCTTCCTTTGGAAAACAAAGAGATTTTTCCAAAACCTGGTAACTCGAATAACACTTTCATGACTGTTGCTAAATCCACAGACTGCTCGTCTTATGATTTAATTCATATTTTTCTAAACTTAATAAGAAAACCCTATCACTTCTATAAATGGTAAATTAGTACTTTTAGAACACAGAAGAAAATACACAGAAATGGTTCCAACACATAATTAAATACCCAGCTATTACAGTGAAAAGATGCCGTCTACCACCTTGGCTCCCATTTGGGGGAACACAGGGTCAGTGATAGCTAGCCCAGTCCTGGAATGCTGTTCTACTGTGGAGTCAAAACACCAGATCAGCACAGGCAGCAGGGACCAGCACCCAACACCTTGGCTTGTCTCGTACTGTGGTTTCTTGTTCTGTTTTAACTACCTTTTCTCCATTCTTTCCTTCTTATTTGTCTGCAGCCTCCCAACTCTTAATTTCTAGCCATCTTCAATGCAAATTTCAGCAGGCTTTTTACTGAGATTAAGTGTGGGCAGGAGCATGTGGTAGGTGTTATCAGGGCTTATAAAATGAATAATGCATGCCCATGATATATATGAGTTAGGAGTCAAGACAGATAAAGCAGTTTAAGAAAAAAAAAACATACAAAGAAGCATAGCAGCAGATAAACAATAATCCATTCTAGCAAAAACACAGTCAGAGTAGAACAGATAGTCAAAGATTGACCTGTAGAACTGAAAGGTACCATAGAGGCCACCTAATTCAGAGCCTACGTACCAGTGGCCTAGTGTTTGAATTCTGGCAAGCATGTTTGGTTTGGCATGCAAACTATTTTAAAACAGTAATAATGGAAGGCCTTGACTATTAGTTTCAATTGTCAACACTCTCTATAATCTATCCCAGGCATGCTTCACTGTGAAGATGTTTTATAGCACATTCCCTAGTGTACTCCAATCCCCATCCTTACATCTAAACATTGTACAAAAGTAGGAAACTGAGACCAAAAGCAGCTAATAGCCTTGTTGTCATAGCAGAGCTGGGACCAGATCCTACAGGTTTTCATGATCAGTGGAGTCCTTTATAAAGTTCAATCTCAATTATGCTTTCAGAATGTATCACTCTTTAAAAAATATATATATTTTTTATTGATTTCAGAGAGGAAGGAAGAGAGAGATAGAAACATCAATAATGAGAGAGAATCATTGATCGGCTGCCTCCTGCACTCCCCCTAAAGGGGATCAAGCTCGCAAACAGGACATGTGCCCTTGACCAGAATCGAATCCAGGACCCTTCAGTCTGCAGGCCAATGCTCTATCCACTGAACCAATTCAGTTAGGGTGAATGTATCACTGTTATAGAGGGTCTTGAAAGAGATGCTAACAAATCAAGTCTTGAAAAAGAGATATTAGTGGGGGAGGTTTGCAAAGAAAAAAGACTGAGGAGAGAGGACCAAGAAGTGTAAGAGACGGGGAAAGAGAAATTAGAATTAAACAAGTGCAAAAGAACAGCAGGTAGATGGACAAGCAACTCAACCATTTCCTAGGACTTGGAAGGAAAGGAAGATGAGGAGCTGAGTGAGAGGATGGAACTGGGGAGCCCAGACTCTACATAAAAGGATTCCAAATTTAGTTCCAGAAATACTCTGCAGGTACAAAAAGATCTGAATATACTCCCTTGGGAAATAATTGGAAACCAGACTAGAAAAGCAGGGTGGTCAAGAGAAATAGCAGGGCTTGAAAATGAATTGAGGTGTTTGAGTTCAATTTAGAGGTACAAGTGTTCTTAACAATCCTGTACAAACCTCTTTCTTTTCAAGAAGAGAGAAAGGTCCCAGAAAGGTGTGTAACTTGCTCAAGTTTATGTGTCTGGATAGATACAGAGGGAAAGCAGACACCTGGCCTCTTCACTTCCAGTTTGGTGTAGTTTTCTACTTCTTTTGAGTTTGATAGGCAATAAAGAGAATGACGATGAAAAATGTAGTTTGAGGAAATGGCATTTGCAACTATATTCAAGAACAACTAGAGTAGGGAATGAATGGAAGAAGAGAAATGTGTCAGTAGTTCTTGCTTTTCAGATCTTATTTTAAGGCCAGAACTTCTTTGTAGTTACCAGTGTCACTACTCCTCTTCCCAAGAACCTGATAAATACAATTTAAAATCAACTGTCTGCTTTGCAAAAGTCATCAACTTACCTTTCCCACCCACTTTACCCATTATGCCTCCTGCAGATACATCATCTTGCAAACAAGTCACCTCCCACAAGGCCTCTGATAACCTCATGAGCTTGCATAAGCTCTATTATAATATTGCAGAATGGAGAGAAAGTCAACTGCTAGTCATACTAAAAAGCATTAGGACACATTTCTGAGCAAGTACAGAACAATTTATTTTCTATCTGCCCAGATGTGTGTCAACAGTTTGCTTTCTGACTTTTGAAATCACAAAGAGTTTCTGTTGACCAGAATTTATCGAGCTGTTTTAGAAAACACATAATGTTAGCAAAGGGAATTATTTTTATCACCGTATGTTGTTTAACAGCCCTTGATAGTGATCAAATTTATAGCACCTATAAAAGGCAGGACGACCCAAGTAGCTGAGCCAAGAACTTTGATTTCCAGAGAATTAAACATTGCAAAGCAAATATTCTAGCTAGCACCTCACAAACTGGGTGGAGCTGGAGGAGGGTGTCACTAAATGGAAAAGCAAAGGCATTAACTATTTGGTATATAGCCAAATGGTCAAGTATTGAAATTATCCTATATAATAAAAGGCTAATATGCAAATGGACCAAACAGTAGAACAACTGGTCGCTATGATGCGCACTGACCACCAGGGGGCAGATGCTCAATGCAGGAGCTGCCCCCTGGTGGTCAGTGCTATCCCACAGGAGGAGTGCCGCTCAGCCAGAAGCCCTGAACTGGGCTCACAGTTGGCGAGTGCAGCGGGAGCCTCTCCTGCCTCTGCAGCAGCGCTAAGGATGTCCAACTGATGGCTTAAGCAGGGAGCAGGGCTAAGCCATCAGTCAGACATCCCCCAAGGGCTCCCAGACTGCGAGAGGGCACAGGCCAGGCTGAGGGATTTCCCCCCCCCCTTCCAGTGCACGAATTTCATGCACTGGGTCTCTAGTCTTCTTAATACTAATCCCTCCTCAGAGTTTAGTAACCTGGCAGATATTTATTGAGCAGTGCTAATGCACAAGTTCTATTCTAGATGTTAAGAGGGTCCAAAATAAAAATAAATAAATAAATAAGACTTAGTCCCTTATCTTCAAGAGCTCCTAAAACAGTGGAAATAGAGAGGTGTAATATAAACTTACTGCAATTACAGTGGGGTGTTTTAAGTATTACAGTGGTCCAAGCAACATGCTGAAGCTGCCCAGAGGAAATGATCCAAGAAAGTTTAAGTCTGGTCACTATATAAACAAAATTTTGCAAAATGCAAGCAAAGATGTGGAAAAAATCAACTTCTTCTGACTGAAAATTAATTAAAAAGATGAAAACTAGCCAAAACCGGTTTTGCTCAGTGGATAGAGCGTAGGTCTGCGGACTGAAGGGTCCCAGGTTCGATTCCGGTCAAGGGCATGTACATTGGTTGCGGGCACATCTCCAGTGGGGGGTGTGCAGGAGGCAGCTAGTCGATGTTTCTCTCTCATCGATGTTTCTAGCTCTCTATCCCTCTCCCTTTCTCTCTGTAAAAAACCAATAAAATATATTAAAAAAGATGAAAACTAAAGCTATTTATAATTTTGACATTTTATCTATAGATTTATTAATGGACTAGCACTTTTCTTGTGAAGGCAATAGTCTTGTGAATGTTGGCAATTCTCAACCAGAAAGAGAAAAGGCTATTATCTTTAATGACTCTGAAATGTTTCTCTGGTGAGTAAAGTAGAACCCCAAGCAGGTTTGCTACCTGGCATTCCCTCTTCTCCTTAGCCTCCTAAGAATTCAGAAATAAATAACCAGTCAACAACAGAGAGAATCAATAGGACCAGAAGATTTTAACCAACTCTGTGGAAAGTGCATCACCTGTAGAAAGTTAGCTTTGGTTTGGTTGACTTATTTTAGAATGGAATGGAGGTAGTCAATCTATTTGTTTCCATAGGAGTCCACTTGAGTCTTCCTGGGTTTTTCATTGCATAGTCTGGTTGGGTTCAAAGTTCTCTCTGCAGGGATTTCATTCCTCAAACTGTGCAAGTTGGGAGGGGGCTCTTGAACAGGGGTAGTGATTGGACTGGTAGCACACCAAATAGAAACGGTGTCAAAGCTTGGAACTCTTGAATTTTTGGAACAGTATGAGGAGGATCAGTGTGAATTCTTCGAGTGTTTGGTATAACTCTCCTGTGAAGCCATCTGAACCAGGGCTTTTGTTTGCTGGTTTTTTGATTACTGTTTCAATTTCATTGGTGGTTATCGGCCTATTCAGATTTTCTGATTATTCCTGATTGAGTTCAAGGCTTGGAACTCTTTCAGCAAACTCTGTGGCATGGATTGGGTGTTGTTATAATAATTCTTATTAATCAAATTGCATTTGAAAAATAAAGAAACAAAAATACAAAATGTAAGGAATGTACCAGGTGTCATAATAGCTGGTGCATAATCAAGATGGGCACTCAGATGCAGTTCCCATAATCCCTGACTCAAAGCTCTTGAGGACTTCATTAAATGTATTAAATAAATGGATGGAAAACAACACTTTTGATATTAAAGTGATGTAGTATATACCATTCACTAATCTTAAATGACTATAATTATGGTATAAAACTTGTCAAGAGCCCGGCTGGTGTGACGCGGTCATTGAGCATTGACCTATGAACCAGGAGGTGATGTTTCAATTCCCAGTCAGGGCACATGCCCAGGTTGCAGGCTCAATCCCCAGTGTGGGGTGTGCAAGAGGCAACCGATCAATGTTCTCTCTCATCATTGATGTTTCTCTCTCTCCCCCTCTCCCTTCCTCTTTGAAATCAATAAATACATATATCTTTAAAAAATTGTCAAGATTTCAACAGCAATATTCAGAAGTCCAGATATTTGACCTCTTAAGACTCGGTGGGCTCATAATTTGAGAACCACTTTAGGGTTAATGTTTCCCCTTGAAGTATTTGTCCTGGGTAATTCGGGAAAGATTAATGCCTACCGATATCATAGTACACACATAGCATTAAACTTGGAGTGTATCTAGACATTGTGTAATATATTCCCTAAATTGTACAGCTCAGGAAACTGAGGCTTAGAAAGATTAAGTATTATTCAAGGTTACATGCTGGAGACAGTACCAGAAGCCCAGCCTACTGATTGTTAAAGAAAAGGAGCAGGATGCTTCAGCACCTTTTATTTGGTCCTCATTCACAATCCTGTGTCCTGCATACTAATTATCCCAATGGAACTGCATTTCCTGAAGTCCCCACTGGTCTAAAGCATCAGATCCAGGGGACCCTTTCCAGGTATGTTCTCCAAAGCATCTCATCTTGCTGAAACTCTGTGTCACTGAACAGCATGGCTCCTTTCTCTCAATATTCCTCCAGTTCTTCTGACAACTTTTCTCATTCCCTGTCACTGGCCTCTAAAATATTTGTGTTCAGTAGAACTCCATCCTCACTCAGCTTCTGTTCTATCTGTATCCTTACTCCTTGGGAAATCTTGATAATCTCTACAGTCTTCTACTGTGGGTTATGTGCTAATGATTCTAAGAGGGATATCCACAAGCAAGACTTGACTAATAGGCATCTCAACATGGATTCTCTATAGTTATTCAAATTTAATATACCACAAACTTCTTATAACACATACATATTTTTAGATAGATACATGGAGAGAGAGAGAGAGAGAGAGAGAGAGAGAGAGAGAGAGAGAGAGAGAAGAAAGAGGGGGAAAGAAGAGAGAGCATCCAGTGATAAAAATAACATAGTTGTAAAAAAATTCGAATATCAGGTTAAATATACAGATTAAGAAAGGGGGTTAGTCATCATATATACTGGGGAAGTAGAGTGGGACCATTGTTTAATTTCTGCCACTGATAATTAGTTAAGTGTAAGTTTATTTTAAAATATCTTAAGGCAACAACAAATAATAATAAAGCCAAGATGTCTAATTATGAACTCCTTCAGAAATTAATAGAAATGCAATATAATGGAGATAGAAAAAGAATAGAAGGAAAACATCAAGGGAATAGAAAAGAAAGACAACATAAAGAAAGATGATAGAAGTAGAATTATAAAACTATTAATATAACAATTTTGAAGATTTACTAGTAACAAGGATGCTTATGGTTTTTAGTAACAAGGAATGCTTAGTGGGAAAAGCAAGCTACCAAACTATTTGCACAAATGATCACCATTCTGCATAATATAGAAGGATGTTTGCAGGCAGCAGAGTACAGGAATTAAGAATATGTACTTTAGAATCCACAGATCCAGATGTGAATTCCTAATCCATGACTTACCATGCAACCTTAAGTCAGCTGTCAAGCTCACTGTACTTCAATTTCCTCTTTTTTAAAAAAATGAGGATAATATGGTACCTACTTAAAGTTTGTGGGTAAATATTAAATTAAAACTATTTTGCAAGCATGAGGAAAGTGCCAGGCACATAGAACATGCCCAGTAACAATGACTGCACTAGTGACTCTTTGATAAATAGTACCTTAGTACCTTTGTGTCATTCCCCAAGGGATCCCTTTGCATAGAAATCTGGAGGAGAGAGGTGCCATGAATGTCAGGAGGCCTGAATTTGGGCCCTGTAACTGCAGGTAATTAGCTCTGTGACTTGAGTAATCTATGTGAATCCCCTATGCAAAGACGAGAGCTAGTGTCAATGCTTTTGCAGGTTCCTTCAAACTCTACTAAGGTGGTCAGAGCAAGAATGAATGAAACAAGGCAAAGCACAATGCCAACCTGGATGCTGATACATTCCCTCTGCGCTGAGGTTTGCCTTGCCGGCCAGGTTGCTCTGTGTCAAAGCAAGGACACACCATGGAAATGCAACTCGCATCATCACCACGTGTGCCCACAGAGCCTACTGATGACGGAGGAGAGAAAGGCACTGTGGGCTCCTTCTGTTAAGACCCTGATCAGAAAATAAAATTTAGCCCTGCCCCTGACAGTGCCATCCCAATGTTCAGCGGGTAAGTTATATGAATTTCCACTTTCATCAAACAATCCCCCTTCACCTCAATTATTTCACCAGTAGCAATGCTAGTAAAACCCCAAATTCAGACCTTTTAGTCATTAAAGACATTTTAAAATTAAAGAAACCTCATTGCTTTAGTCTAGAAACTGGACCTAAATAGCTTTTAGCCATGTCTCTTTATTCTGGGGGCCAAGATCTTATATTCTAGAGGTATGTTCACCACCACGGGAAGTGTGAAGAGAGCCATCCAATTACAACCACCTGCACCGAGAGACATAGGCCAGCAGGGATCTGAGCAGCAGCTCGGGAGGGATACACCCTCCCGGGAAGCACACAGTGGTGGGAGAGGCAGACACAAACTGCCTACAAAGTGGCTGTGTTTGTTTGTTTTTGGTTAATAATGCTAAATGGGACAGCCACGGAGGAAAACAAATGTTAAGGCATCGGGTCTCAAGAAATGAAAGAAACTCTGCAAACCCTTAGTCAGATCTACAGGCACAGCCCAAAGAGCGAGAAACAAATTAAGGGTCAGAACTGCAGAACCTCTCCTGCCCCCAAAACAAATAAGAGCCCTTAAATTCCTCTGGCTGGAGATTGATGATCACATCTGAAACAACAAGAAGAATTTGTGAGCTGTTTCCAAAGCAGATGGAGAGAGGCTGGAATTCAGAATAAGTCTAAAATGCCATCTATCTTGACAAGAGCTTGCTAACTGACTGAGGGATGAACCTCTAAGAGAACAGGCACCAAAGAGACCACAACAGAAACGGTGAGAGGTCCTCTGAAATAAGAAAGACAGACAGAGGCACGAACTAGTTAGTCCACATCTCTATGATATAAAGAGGTCACAGGCACAGCCACATTCCCAACATGAACTTCAAAGCCCAGAAAAATCAACCAGAAAAACAAAAAGAGAGAAAAATATATATGAGTGCCCATATTAAAAGGGCATTTACAATTCTAACAACATGCAGATTGCTTCAGCGAGAAATTCTGGATTTCAATAGCCTGCTGAGTAAGACCACTTGGGATATTTATTCTGAGTTTCTGGTATCCAACCAATAGAAGAATCAATTTAGTTCCTCTAATTTTATTTTCTCCTTGACTTCAGGCCTTATTAAATCTTGGATAGCCCCCTTACATAATATGTTACACAAGCCTATGAGTGAGTGTTTTTACATGCCAAAGAAAGTTAATGTCATAAGGGACCTAAAAGCTGGACAGAAACAACCCAGGGAAGACATCACAGAAAATCCTAAAAAGGAAGAAAAGGATTGGTAGGGCTTGAGGAGCCAGATGGGTACAATTAGGGGGAGTGAATGAGACAGCTAGCTCCATAGCCACATAGGGTAGACTTGTTCAAGATATGATGCTGGACAGACTGCCTGGCATCCTCTGGGGTCTGGAAAGGATGGGCTGCTCCACAATCAGTCACGTGGGGGAGCTACACAGGACCTTGATGGGATGATGGATCACAAACAATTGTTGGGTCTGAAGGTATCTGACAAGTCAACGCTCCAGTTTCCTCACTTCATCAGTGAGGAAGCTGAGACCCAAATCAATTGGTGAACGTCAGAGAGCAAACACAGTTATGAAGATTGCCATTGGCAACAGGGAATCCGAAATCTCCCTATGTAATGCCCCTGTCTCTAGTGAACACGCCAGACATGGCCTCCACTCCTCATCCTCATCCCTAAATTATTTGAATGGTCTGAAGCTTATTAACAATTTTTTTAAAATATATATTTTTACTGACTTCAGAGAGGAAGGGAGAGAGATAGAAACATCAATGATGCGAGAGAATCATTGTTTGGCTACCTCCTGCACACGCCCTACTAGGGATCGAGCCTGCCACCCAGGCATGTGCCCTGATCAGGAATCGAACCATGACCTTGTGGTTCATAGGTGGATGCTCAACCATTAAGTCACACGGGCCAGGCTGGAACAGTTTTTGAACTTCATCAAGATCTTCAAGTTTTCTCCATCCTTCCTTTGCAATGTGTCCCTCTACCTATTGGTTTTCCTTCTAGCTTTGACCATCTCTTCTTCTCCATTGCCTCCTCCTCCTAAACCTGGCCCTTAAAATGTACCTGTTTTCTAGGCTCCCATCCTTGGTTTTTGAGTCTCTCTTGAAACATCCATCCATCCTATATAACCTAAGACATTTAAAAAAAAATCTGTATTTATTGCCTGCAGAGCATGGATAAACATGTCCCAAGTCCAGGCAACAGTAGTGGGTGTCTCACGCAGATTCACACACCTGTACACAAGTGCTATTCTGTCTACAGAATATATAAAGTATACATTCTAAATGTATAGAATGTGTTTTTTAATGTATGTATGTATTTGTTTATTTATTTTCTGTATACAGTAGTCCCCCTTATCTGCAATTTCCTTTTCTGAAGTTTCAGTTACCTGGGGTCAACAGCAGTCTGGAAAAATTTTTTTAAAAATCCCATAAATAAACAACTCATAAGTTTAAATCACGTGCTGTTCTGAGTGGGATAATGAAATCTCGAGCCGTCCTGCTCTGTCCCACCGAGGACATGAATCATCCTTTTGTCCTGCTATGCTGCATACAGACCTGGCCATTAGTCAGTTAGTAGCCCTCTCGGATATCAGATTGGCTGTTGCAGTACCTCAGTGCTTGTGTTCAAGTAACCCTATTTTACTTAGTAACAACCCCAAAGCACACGAGTGGTAATACTGTCAATTCAGATATGCCAAAGAGAAACTGAAAGTGCATCCTTTAGGTGAAAAGGTGAAAGGTCTTGACATAATAAGTAAAGGAGAAAAAAAAATCATATGGTGACATTGTGAAGATCTTTTTTGTTTGGTTTTGTTAATCCTCACCCGAGGATATTTTTTCCATTGATTTTTAGAGCAATTGGAAGGGAAGGGGGAAGGGAGAGAGAGAGACACATCCATTGGTTGCCTCCTGCACATACCCAGACTGGGTGCTGGGATTGAGCCTACAACCCAGGTACATGCCCTTGACCAACAATCAAACCAGAGAGCCTTTGGTGCTCAGGCCCACATTCTAACCACTGAGCAACATGGGCTACGTTGTGAAGATCTATGGTAAGAGCAAATTTCTATCTGGGAAATTACCTAGTTTATAAATTAAACTTTATTATAGATAGGTATGTGTAGGGGAGAACGGTATATATAGGATTTGGTACTATCTTAGGTTTCAGGGGGTATTGGAATGCATCTCCTGTGGATAAGGGGGAAGGGGCTACTGTATTAGGATGTTCTGATAGCATAAAAACAAACAAACAAACAAACAAACAAACAAACAAAAACCTTGTAGCTAAGGACAGATTGCTCCTCCCAGAACTATTTAATTCTTAGAGACAACAAAGGATCCAGCTATGAGCATGCTTTTGATATGCAAACTAACCAATCAGAGTTGGTGTAATATTATTCTACCTTAGTCATCCTTGTACCAGGGGCTGGTCAACTAGAGACCATCCCTATGGCCCAAGGTGACCCCTAATTATATAAATTATTAAATTTAAACTGTTCCTCCTGCCTTGTTGCCTTTTTCAAGGAAACCCCAATCAAAGCTAGGGCCTAAACCCACCCTTGCTCCTGCATCCTGAGCTGGTGGCTTTCCCACATGGCCCTGTGGGCGTTCTGTGCTTCCTGTACCTAGAACCTGAGTCAAATAAACTATGTTTTCATCAGCCTCTCTGTCTCCTCCCGTGGCTGAAAGATGGACCACCTTTTAAAAGGATACTAATACATTTAATATATTGTGTGCTTTCTCCAATCTTGTACCAAACCAGTAACCCTCAGAATAATCCTCATACTTTGGTTCTGTGAGAATCATGCAGGCTCCCTGTTGAAATGTAGAGGCTGGATCTCCATCCTTTCCACTGCCAGGGACTGTGATGATTCAGTAGGTGGGGGAGGGGCTTCCTGGAGAGTCAGACTTAGAAGGATTTAGGGATTTGAATAGGATGTCTATTTTAAACTGTCTTGTAGAGTGTGAGCAAGTCACAAGGAATGGCTTTGCCTCCTGTCTCTTTGACCCTCCAGGTAAGAGTGCCATACACTACTGAGAACACACTAAGTGATGTTGTCTCAAAGAGGAGATGCTCCCCAAATAATCCAATGTATCCAGTAAAATATTTCCCATTTAAAATGGGAGGTCCTGTGAGGAAATAAGTGGAATTGGGTTTGAGAGGCCATCCTGAGGTTCCAAAGGCCTTGGCTCCTGTCTTAGGTAACTGGTGTCTCAGAGCCTCAGGGGTCCTGACATCAACCAGTGTCCCTGGCCTGGAGGTAATATGTGCAGATGCCCCACAGTGGTGCCTGAGCAACTCCCGTCTTTGCATAGAGCTCACTGTTTGCAAAGGGATTCTGGATCTGGCATCATGCCTATTGCACCCAAGTGGGTTCTTCAAGGCTTGGCAGGTTTCATGACATGTCCTATGGCATTACTCTGTCATAACCACCTAGCTTCTGATTTGGCTTCCTAAGCACTATTTATTCAGCTGGGCCCACACCGAACCAATGGGCCCATGCTTCACCTTTGCAGTGATTTTAACAAAGGCCTTACAACCACTGCTCTGTTTATCTGTTATTTTAAAATTATGCTCAATTCATTTGTTCAGCCTGTATTAAACAAGTTATTTCTTCACTGGCAAAAGGTCAATTTAATTACACCAATTACTTTGGAAAAGACAGTCCAATCAATACAATTGTATTATATATGGGCACTAAAATTTACCTTGCTGCTTCCAGTAGCAAATTGCAAACAATAGCAGTTAACAGCAATTTATTCCTGCTCCTCAGGAACACCCTCACTTCCCAGGCCTATTGAGCAAACTTGTTCATGAGCTGAGGCTGGAAACCAGCCCTCTTGCCACCGTATCTTTTAGCCATTAGTGCATCCCTCACCTTTAGCAATTAATTACTCAGTAGCACGATTTTTATCAATTAAGTGATCTAGTAGGAAGGCAAGCCCTTGGTGCTGGGGTGGGTATCGAATGGGAGAACATGTAGCTTTGATCCGAAAGAATGCCTGCTTCACTCAGAGAGGTGACAGGTAAATAGGCAAAAATTAAAGTGATAAACATTTAAAATTCCTATTCAATATATAAAGTAACAGATGGTATAAAGCCTTTGATCAGCTCGTGGTTTAACAGAACAGAAAGTGACACAGAGAGAGTGAGGGGAAAGAGAGAGGTCCCTTTAGGCTTCAGTGATTTCATAAAGTTTAAAGAAAGGGCCAGGGATTTGGATGCCAACTAACAGCTAGGATTGGGATGGAGAAAAAAAGAATGTGTGAGTAGAGTCACAGGAGATAGACCTGCAGTGACAAGTTTGTGGGACCAGGAGGAAAATCACCTAGGATACCCACAGCCATGTACAGATTATTTATGGGTGTGTTCTAGACATTCATCCACCATTCAATCCTTTCAAATTTAAGACTGTGAAAATGCAGGTGATACAAATTTAGGGAAAAAAACCCTAATGAACACCTTCAGGTGAAGGAAGCTTTCCAAATATACATGACGTTGAAAGAAATGTCAGGAAGAGGCCTTCAATTAATATTTTATAGAGAGCCCCACATTTGCCAAGGGCTAGAATTAGAGGCACAGTTTTGTTGACAGAGAATTTGCAAGGAGAGAAGCTGGCTCTGAACCCTGCAGCCTTTGCAGATGATTCTCACCCACTTCAAGTACCAACAACACACATTTTCCGTCGGCTGCGCCGGCTTTCCGAACCAAATGCTGCCCCGAGATAATGAATGCAAAAAGGGGAACTCGAGTGTGAACGCTTTGCAGGGCTCAGCAATGTGGAAAATCCTCTTGTGCACTATATAATTTCCTGTTTGTTTTAGCCTCCACACAGTAAAATCGCCTGCTTTGTCACATGCATTAGGCTAGTTTTAGGAACGGGTCAAGTCTCCCCATCTGGCTCCCACACGTAGATGTGTTAGGTTCTCCATGAAGATTTCCTCATGTCTCTGTTGAGATGTGTGATGTAGTGAGGAAACGACAAGAACTCACAATATTTCTCGTTGAGCACCCGGCTCAGAGCAGTTGGTTCTTTATTTTCTGGAATAAGTAAGACACAGAGCTGAGAACCCGATGGTCCTGGGCCTTCTTGGGTCCAACCCCCTTTCCATCCTACTAGCATCCCACCTGGTGCAGCCTTGAAGCTGTGGCTTCAGTGGTTTCAGAGAGAGTTCACTCTGTGGCCACTCACCAGAGAGCCACAACTAGGGTTCTATATATAGGATGATAATCTCCCATGTGACATTGTTGTCATGCATACTGGGAAGATCATGGGCCTTGAAGTTATACCTGAGTCAAAATCTTAACCCAGGTTTGGGGCCTTGGGAAAGTTATTTATTTTGTCTGAGGAATGGAAATAATCATACATATGACACATAACTGAAGAGAATACTCAATGAAAGAAATGAAATAAGTTCATCTAGTAGAATGCCTGGCAATAAATATGTATTCCCTTTCTATAAGCCTTTCTCTATAGATATTTACTTAAAATGAATTGAGTGCCTGTGGTCTGAACTTCATCTTAGAACTTTTTAAAAAAAATCCTATAATTTTAATGTTGACATCACATAATGGGTAATAAGATAAACAATACATATCTTAATATTTGGTTAGAGTTGCATATGAAATTCTGCAAAAAAGTTATACTCAGTGTTTTGTTCATATCTTACCAAGCCTTGCTTAGGTAAACGCATGAGTGACAGTAGATAAATCCTTGGGGAACAAATGAGGAGGCTCCCTTAAGGTATTTGAAGGCATATTTCCATTCTCTGAAGTCACTATCAAATTCTTTGGTGCTCCATCTTGGCTATGGTGCTCTGGAAACAGCAGAAGGACCAGATCTCTTACCAGCTCCAGCCCACCTAGCTATTCTGCCATTTAAAGGCTACATCCTACCTCTGCACCATGACGCTTCAACCTAAGAGAGGATGGTGAACTTGTCAACACAACCATTCTGATCTTTCAAAGATCTTTTCCATACTCCCTGCTGGGGATTATGTAGGAGACCTCCATGGCACCCTAACATATATCACACACACACACACACATACACACACACACACACACACACACACACACCCCTTGCCTGCTCTAATCACCATCAAGGATAGAGAACCTGTTGGTAAGTCCTTGTTTATTCTGACTTGGGTTTATTTACTCAGCAAGAGACAGTGGAAGAAAGCATAGGTAGACAGACAAAATTGTCATAAATATCTCAGAGCAGATTGTTTAAGTTAGTGCAATTTTGTTACTTTAAAAAATATACATATAATATTCCGTTGTGTTGCCTTTGATGGTATGGAGATGGACTGCCTTATATCATACAAAGGACAGAACAACACAGGCTATAGATTTAACCATGCACATTCTCCTCTGTTTATTTTGCAAGCCTTGGAATTAAAAGCAAGAGGTGGTCCTGTGAAAGCAGCACTAACCTGGGCTCTAGGAGCCCTGTGTTCCAGCCTCAGCTCTCCTGATAACAGTATGACCTCAGGCAGGACCAATGACATCTCCTCGTGAGATCTCAGGCTCCCCATCTGATACATGAGAGTTAGTCATGCTCAATTCTCTCTCTAGCTTGAGAGTTACCAGGCGAGATGACCTTTAAGATATTACCTGGCTACATGAGTCTAAGGTGTACATCATAAGAGAAGTAGAAAGGATGCTATTTTCCGAAGTCTAACTTGGCTTCCTCATGTTATACTATCAGCCCTTTTTAATAGAGCAGTGCTGTGTGAACTGATGCTGAATCACTTCACCTGCACAGGCCAGCAGGTACTAACTCTTTAGATAAAAATCTGCTCCATGAACAAAACTGTTGGCTGCAGAGATAGGCCTCCCCAGGAGGTAGTAAACATGCTCATTTGTGTCCAGAAAGGATGTAGGAGGGATTTTTGCCCTGAACATTAGTGCTAAATGGGTACCCTCAGAAACATGGCTTAGTAAAGAATAGCCTAAAGGACATTTTTCTATCTCTGATCATCACGCTCTTGCCAGTACATGAGTAACATTTACTGGGTCCCATATAATGAAAGATAAAATATATTTACTTTCCTGTATACTTATAGAATAATGATCAGGAATTTTAATCCACATTAATTTATTTTTCCATGAGTTTGAGGAACACTCTAATGCAAAAGTTCTTTAGTTCTTTAGAATCTCATGAAACAGACAGTTCCTGTTGATGTTAGGTCCTGGCTGTCCCTCAACCTAGTGTCTTCCTTCTTTCATGTGTGGCCAGAGACAAGAGGCCTTTTTTTTTTTTTTTTTGCTTTTTGTTTGTTTTTATTTATTATTTTTTAAAAATATTCTTTTACTGATTTCAGAGAGGAAGGGAGAGGGAGAGAGAGATTGAAACATCAATGATGAGAGAGAATCATTGATCGGCTGCCTCCTGCATGCCCCCTAATGAGAACTGAGTCTGCAACCCAGGCATGTGCCCTTTGCTGGAATCGAACCCAGGACCCTTCAGTCAACAGCAGGCCAGCGCTCTATTCACAGAGCCAAACTGGCTAGTGCTGTTTTTATTTTTGTTAATCCTCACCGAAGGATATTTTTTTCCATTGTTGTTTTTTGTTTTTCCTTTTTTAGAGAAAGTGGAAGGGAGAGAGGGAGAGATATAGATAGATAGATAGATAGATAGATAGATAGATAGATAGATAGATAGATAGATAATAGATAGATGATAGATAAATAGATAGATAGATAGATAGATAGATAGATAGATAGATAGATAAACATCGATGTGAGAGAGACACATAGAATGGTTAACTTCCATACACATTCCAATCAGGGCCAGGGATAAAACATTCAACCCAGGTATGTGCCCTTGATCGGGAATCAACCCTTTGGTGAGCAGGCCGATGCTCTAACCACTGAACACACTGCTCAGGGTAAGAGGCCATGTTTGATTTAGATGACAATGAAGGCTAGACAGGCATCTCACAGTAGGGATTATTGCAAAGTCAGCCAGAGTGTGAATGAACTGGGGCTCTCAGCTGCTGGGAATATAAAACAGTCTACTCTAGCCCTTTTGGAAAAGAGATGGATCATTTCTTAAAAAGTTAGACATACACTTTTCATATGACCCAGCTATTCTATACCCAGATACTTTCCTAAGAGAAATAAAGGAATACAAAAACTTGTACACAAATGTTCATAGCGGCTTTATTAGTAAACGCTCTGAAGTATATACCATGCATGTGCCTCTATACAGGTGAATGGTAAATGGACTGTAGTAGATGCACGTGATGGAATGGTCCCCAGCAACAAAACACAACGAACTGTTGATGCATAAAGCAAGATGGATGATTCTCAAAACACTTATGCTGCGGCAACTAAACAAAAAGAGCACAATTGTTTGATGCTATTTATATAAAAGTCTAGAAAATGCAAACTAATTTATGGTGACAGAGACCAGATCAGTGGTTGTCTGGGGATGGCAGTGGGATGGGAGAAGTAGGAAGGAGGGATCATAAAGGGCACAGAAAACTACATGAGAGGATGAATATATTCATTACCTTGATTGTGGTGATGTTTTCCTGGGTGAAAACCTATGAAAAACATTAAATATTATGTGCAGTTTGTTGGATGCCAAATATATCTCAATGAAGCTGGTTTGAAAAGATCAGGAAAAGAGCTTCAAAGAAAAAGGAAGAGACAAAGAAGTCCCCCCATAGTGCCTAGGGGATGCATGGCTCCCAGAAAGTTTCTATTTCATCATCACTGCAATAAATATCCAAATTATACACCATTCTCTTGTTAGAAGACAGTCATAACATTTGGAACACATTGCTCTTTTTTTAATATATATATATATATATATATATATATATATATATATATATATATATATATTGATTTCAGAGAGGAAGGGAGAGGGAGAGAGAGAAACATCAATGATGAGAGAGAATCATTGATCGACTGCCTCCTGCAAGCTCCTTACTGGGGATTGAGCCCGCAATCCAGGCATATGCCCTGACTGGGAATCTAACCATGACCTCCTGGTTCATAAGTCGAAGCTCAACCACAGAACCACGCTCGGCAGGGCTGCTCTTTTCTTTAAACGTGCCTGTCACATAATTGTGGGCCTGTCTAGTTTAGAGCCTAATTGTGCCCTGCTTTCTGGCCTTTACTGGGACGATTTCTCCTTTGCATCTTCGGAAACCGTTCCCTGCCCTCTGGGCTTGCTCTGCCTTTCTCTCCTTCTTTGTTTCCAGTGAGAGCCCAGTCGCCTGGCTCTGGTGGCAGCACCATAGAGGGATCCTACAGAAGGAAGAAGACACACCTACCCGAAGTCATCACCCAGGCAAGGGAACAAATGAGGCAGCCTGGCCAAGGACCAGTTGGGCAGAGGCTGCTGCTCAGCTTAAGGAAGGCCTCAGAGAGCAGGGAGCTGAAACCTGGATGAGAAACGCTGTCCTCTGAGTTGACACTTAGACAGGGAGGGCCAAGATGGATGTGGACATTCCCTGCCCAGCACTACATAAAAAGGCCAGGGGGAGGCTGGCACCTTTGATTGGGCTCTCACAGCGCCAGAAGAAAAGCCAGCAATGCCAGGTTATTTTTAATGTTCAAAGAGCCTAGCAAAAGATTTATGACTACAAATATGTAGTGTGGGAGAGATAAATCGGAGCAGGGCGCTCCCGGCTCGAACAGAGGAGTCAGCCTGCCAGCCTGGTCAATAAAGTATTTAAGCCCTGAGTGCTGTGTGGGTTGTCACAGATTAAAATTTGAAAATCTTTTATGGTGTAACAAGGTCCTTAATTATAACTTGGGGCTTTGGATCATATTTGCAGGTTGTGCAAACAGCAAGAGTGATGCCACAGAGAACATCCTTGGATACAACAGCCTTTAAATCCAGCGGCCCTGAGAGAAAACACTCACTTCCCAAGTTCTGAATTTTGCCCCAGAACAGACAATAGATTTTTAGCATAAAAACCCTTTCCTGTCTCAATTATGTTTGACATTATTTCTTTCTTAGAGGGAATTCACAAAATCTAATGAGCTGGCTGAAGTTTCAAGGTGATTTAGCTTTCAACCCTTTTTCTTTTGTCCCTCAGTATTGCTAAAACATCCTCACTCTTCTAGAAACTTCAATGCATGATAATTTCCCTCACTGTGAATTCCAGCTGCTGATTAACTTCTTTGGTGGGTGGTTATTAGATCAGCACCCTTTCCTGGAAAAAAGGAGTCTTGAATCTGTAATTGATAGAATTAAGATTAGTGAAATATTTAACTCTCATCAACAGATTATGCTAAAGTAGTTTTGATTCTTGATGAACAACAGGCATTAATCTGAGCAAAGTTAACCTAATGCTAAGGGTCCAACCCCTGCTTGGGACTGAACGTCACTAACGCAGAGTAACAGGCCAATATAGATTGACCCTACCTCATAAAACAGAAATTACATATAGGCATATATATGTAATGCCTGCACCAGGAAGCCCTTAATGGTCACACATTCCCACATGAGCTCATCTGACATCTATACCTGTAATTTACACTGTGGTGCTAAGGACAGTATTAATGAGGGAGCAGGAACAAATAAAATTATGGGTGTAATATGGAGAAGAAATTTATATAATACTAGAGGCAAGGTGCACAAATTCGTGCACGGGTGGGATCCCTTGGCCTGGCCATGTTAGTAATTGGGTGGGGGCGGGAAGCCAGCCAGGGAGAGGGACTGCAGGGGGTTGGCCAGCTGGAAGGAGGGACCATGGGAGGTTGGCCAGCCACCCCCTCTATCAGGGCCAATCAGCGGGGCCAGCCAGCCAGGGGGAGGGACTGTGGGAGATTGGCTGGCCAGTTTCCCCCAATCAGAGTCAATGTGGGGCTGGCCAGCCGGGGAAAGGGACTGTGGGAAGTTGGTTGGCCAAGGGAGGTTGGCTGTGGGAGCACACTGACCACCAGGGGGCAGCTCCTGTATTGAGCATCTGCTCCCTGGTGGCTAGTGCACATCATAGCAACTCATCATTCGGCCATTTGGTCATTCAGTTGTTCGGTTGCTTAGGCTTTTATATATATAGATATACAATCTATCTATACTATAGTTAGGGCTATATAGGTGAGGGCTATCTTATAAAATAGAAATGTTCCTAAAATGCTTTAAACTAATAGAATTTACTGTGCATTTAGCAATTACTCCTCCTCCCTACCTCCAATGACTGTTTACCATTTTCAAAGAAACTTTAAAAAAATGTTTGGTGAAGTTTTCATTTAATCGACACTCTTCAATTTTCCTGCTCATTGAGTAAACAAATACAGCAGTGTGTTAAAAGTATTCCCCTTTAAAAAGCTGTATAAAGTAAGTCATGTTTACAGGTAAAAACAAAATTCCAGTTTGTTGAGTAACAATTTTTGAAGATTATTTTATAACTGGCCTTTAAATGTGACAACAGATTGGATAAGAAAAGGTAGGCATCCTTAAGGGCTGATTTCAAGGTGTACAATTGGTGTATAATTGGGGTAAATGATGGAGTTAATATAAAAGGGTGGGTTCTCTTCGGGAGCATCTGGTACCACCCAGCTTCCCAGCATTGGTCTTTGGCCAGAACAAATCAGAGCTCCTTTACCTCCCTGAACGGACAACTCAACTTCCACTGCTGCCTTCCCTGTTTTTCCAACATTGCCACGGGAACCGGGGGGCACTATAGAGAAGTGAGGAGGGTATTCATGGACCTGTCTGGATCATAAAATGCCACTCAATCTCAGAGTTCTACGATTCTTACATCTGAAACAGACCCTGATACTTTAGAAAACCCAAAATCCCCCCTGTGTTACATTATAGACTAATCCTCTTGAATAGTCAAATCTTCCCTCTTCATAAAGGCCCAGGTCACCTTAGTCTCACCATAGTGCTCTCAATGACCACCTATTTCCATCTGAGCTCTTCTGGTTCAATACATAACACTACACTATGGTGCTAAGGACAGCAGCATTAATGATGAGGGAGTAGGAAAAGAAAGATAAAATCATGGATATAATATTATAAAAATAATGTTTTCATGGGGTGTTATGGTGTGTGGAGAAAACAGAAAAACAGAAATTTAGACACGGGATGAGTAAGATTATTAGTACATGTTAATAGACTGTGCAAACCAGAGAAATTGGATGGACCAAGGACAACACTCCAGAGACAAGTTGAAAAGGGAATGTGTTAAAAAGAAGTTGAATTATGGCACACATATCTGTGGAGATGACAGAAATATTAAGCTATTGGGTTGGAAAATATCAAAGACAGTATGTTACTGGGGATACAAAGTATTGGTATTGGCAACAAACGAGGTTTCAAATCTGGTTTGGGTTCAAGCCATCCTGCATATTCTCTAAGATATGCTAAAACCAAGGCCATTTGATGACTTACATTGTGCATCATTATCTCGCATATATCTTAGATGTCCCATTTAGATTGGGTAGGGGATCTAATCTAAATGGGACATCTTAGAGATGAACCAGACTCAGCTTACTGAGGGTGTTCAATAAATACTTATTTTTAGGTTCCCTCAATAGTTCCTGAGAGGTAAGTAGGAATACTCATAGTTACTTTAATTTTAGAACTGCATTTATACACAACACCACACACGACATACAGATGCAAACATACCTGCACTATATAAATAAATGGCTTTCTAACAGTCATCCACTGTTGGCATAACTAAGCTGGGTGATCAACCAAGTCTCAACTCCTGTACAGTTATTCCCGGCACACTGATAATATTCCCAGCACGAGAACACTCTTTTCAGATCACACCAAAGTAGGATATAGTAAGAACTGCATCCAGAACCGACATTTTAAAGATAGCATAATTGTACCTTCCAAACACAAACATGGATTGAACATGTAGAAGGAAGGTACCATATTCACTTATGATCATGGTTTAGGTCATCTAATCTTGAGATGGCTGAATTGAGTGAAAATTATATTGTTATGATGCTAAAACCTTCCTCTGGTGTGAAATATCTTAAGCCTCTCTTTCACATTTTTATAATAACTAGTTTCTATTGTAAATGAGGGCTTTATTAAATCTCCCAGGAACACACAGGGACCCACAAATTAGCATGCTGTTCCAATTTCTGACACTAGGTGGCCAGTACTAATCGCTGTGATACATCACTGAGGGGTGAATTCCATAGAATTGCAGACAAGGTTGGATGATTTCCCCACTCTGATGTCTTGTGGCCTGAAAATCTAGTTTTACTTACCCTGATGACTTTATTCCTTCTTTCTATTCCATCTCTATTTCCCTTCCAGGTCAAAGTGTTTCTTAACCTACATGCCAGTCCCCAGGCATGTTTCATAAACCAAGAGGATACTTTTTTTTTTTTTTTTTAGAGCTAAGTCAAGTAACTTGTCAGGAACTGTCACATGTTCTTAATTCTACAAGAGCTTGGGATTCATGGGAGCCTCGGAATGTTCCCTAAGTGAGCCACCATTACTCAGGGACCTCTCTCCCCACATTATCTACAAAGTCTCTTCCTCATCCGCCTGTCAAACATCCTCCATGCTTCCCTCCCTAGCCCCTTCCCCAGCTTCATCATGAAAAGGCTCAGCAGCCTGTAACAAATGCTTATCAAGACTTACGGTCTTCTAATTAATTCCTGGTAATGCTATTTCTTATACCAATTAAGTCCTGGGGAACCAACCAGAGCCTGTCAAGGCCAGCTCTTTGCAGAGAAAAAGACTTCCATGCGGGGAGCAGTTATAGGGCCTTGACTGCTCAAACCTCCGTCAGTCCCCTTCTCGCCCGCCGCGTGGCCATGACACCTTGCTCTGGGGCCTTGGATGATCTTGAGTAATGCCACTCCCTGAAGTCCCACAGTCAAAATGGAATTTGTTTCCAGATGCTTTCGGTGAGCATGCACTGCTACACCCCAGGAAGAGGGGCGGTGTGGGGTGGGGTGGTGCGGGGCGGGGCCTAGGAGCTCCTGTCTCTGGATGAGGATCTGCTCATCCCAGGCAGTGCATCCTTAAAAGGCACTGGCACCGAGATGTCAGTTTAAGAGATAGGACAGGAGAATAGCTATGGGGAAAAATGGGGGGGGGGGGCAAGAAAAAGGGGTGAGGAATTAGAGAGCAGGCCAAGACCCAGAACAACTGGCAGCAATGACACCCAGACACACTGCCAGGGAGCAGGACGCAGCAGCCTGAAATGAAGGATAGGTTGAAGGCCACCAGAACCCAGCATTGTTTGGCCCAGGAATCTTCACAAGATTGTCCCCTTCCTTTTCCTACTTCATTTCGCAATCCCCTGTTCCACATGCAGGAAAGCATTCTGAGAACGCATCTCTCTGATAAATCAACACAGACCCTTAGCACCTCATGGTTGGAGGTGCTATTCAAGTCTTCTTGCCCAAAGCTGAGATGTAGAGGGGCTGCCACTGGCAAAGTCCACCCGATCTCCCTTTACCGCCGAGAAAACTTCCAGTGTGAAGGGCAGGCCTACTTGGAAGTTGACAGCAACAACACAAAGGAACAAGGTTGCCTCTCCTGCTAGCATCTCCCAATACCACTGAGAAAACACACAAGAGCCAGCCTTCACGTTTCTCTAAAATGATATGTTTGAAAGAAAGCACACTCAAATCCCCAGTAAAATTACCGGCATGAAGTAACATATCCAAGGTCTCCACCCTGGATTAAGCAGGGCTGGGATCAGAGTCTCCATGCCCTTGATGCAATCATATAGGATATTTATTCTCTTGTATGACTTATGACAAACACACATCTCTGTGGCCGTGTTCCCTGATCCGAGGATTAGGTTACATGGACTGAAAATGGGATGGGATCCTTGAAAATCCAGGGTAGTATTAGCTATTGAAATGGCATAAAAGTAAAATGTGCCTTTCTTTCTACGTGCTCCTGCTGTCCCTCTTAAAGCAGAGTCTCAGAAAAAGTCCCTTCTCTCTGTGTAGTGATAAACTCTGCAAGGTATACAAATTGGTGCTGGATCACATGTAGTAGTAAGAAGATCCTACCATTTGGGTTTCTCTATCTCCAATTAGCCACATTTTTTAAATGTTTATTTTAAGGAATGAGCCCTGGAAAACTCTACTTCACTTTTAATGATTTTCAGACCTAAAAACTTAAGGCTTTTGACAAACGAATACAAGCAAGTTCAGGTCCATGTGTGCAAATAGAGGCAGTAATCTACAGACTTGCTTTCCTGTGTTTTTAGAGACTCGCCGGTTGTTCACCTACTCCATTTCCCTTTTGTCCTGAACACACAGGTAGATTACATTTCCCAGCATCCCTTAAATTAACTGTCAGTGACTGGGCTCTTATTTGTACATAGAACAGAGAGGATTACAAGGCACGGAGGAGGGAGAAGACACAAGATGTAAAGAGGCTGAATAGCAGCATGACTGTGTGGAAGAGATCATCAACCTCCCATACTGCAGTCCACCCCTGATTTGACCACTAATCTCAGCTGCCTTGAGACTTTGAAAGCAAGATCCAGAAAGAGAGTTTGTTAACTATCGATGACAATAGAAGCAAAGTCTCAGAAAGCCACTGATTTGCAAAAGTAATGCAACTCTATAATGTGGGAGGGGTGACAAAGAGACCTACCATCCAGGTGTCTTGATTCCTCACAGGAATATGGTGCCGGGAACCAATTCCAGCATGTAATAATTACAAGAGTTCCATTAAAAGGTTGATGGGACTTGGGCGGCTCAACAAGGGTGAGCCACATATGTAATTTACCTGTTGGAAATGGCCAAATGGCACTTCCCCCAAACCTGAATAGGATTGTTAACTGCCAGACAGCTCAGGGCATTTTATTGCCAAACACTTGAACAGCTGTAGGCTATTCCCCAAACTGACAATGCTTCTGTACCCGTTGATACCTTACCCTTTGAAGTGTATATTTCCACCTTGCCTTGGGACAAATTGTGTTATAATAAAAGCACAGGGTCCTAGACAAGGAAAGAGTCTTTAGCTCCTTCAGCTGGAGATCCTCTGAACCCCAATGCCTTTCAAAATTATCTTTCATCCTTGGACTCCTTAATCATCTACGCATCAGCCCCTTTCTCCAGAATGCAGAACCCTTTGTAAGGCTGGGAAAAGAACCCTGGCATTATGGCGCCTGAACAAGGGACACCAATAATATGTTTTTTTGCTTTTCTTTGATACAGTGAGAGTTCTCTCTCTGTTCTCATGAGGTTCAGACAAATGGGAGTGATCCCAATCTTCCTACCATAAACCTCAATTATCTGAGTTAACCTGAGCGAGCCTGTGCATCTTACAAAGGACTCTCCAACTAGTGCAAATAAGCCAATAGCCACCCGTTGCTGAATCTGCTCCACTCATGGACCACAGGGCTGCACACTTGGCCTGAGCTGGCTTCCACTACAGGGATTGATAATTTCTCATGAACAGAAATACCTGCTCCAATACTTTGAAAAGTTTCCTAGAGTTGTTAGTACAGTATTGGGCTCTCGGCTGACACAGGATTGCATTGTTATTTCCAGGGTTTCTGGTTCCCAGGGTTAATTACTGCAATCCTTCTTTTACAGAAAGAAGTGTGCTATGCTTAGCTCTATGTACCAAATAAGTTTGCTTTCATGTGTGCAGATTTGGGTACTTACAATATTATTAATAATAATAGCACAAATGAGCCTTGAAAAAATACTATTGAACTTAAAGAGGGTTAATAATCTTTAGCATCCCTGTGCATTCTGAATTTTAATAAATCTAAGAGTTAGTCTTGGAACTAGACATAACACATACCAATTAATCTAGTACTTATTTTAATAACACATTTTATAAACAAGTGATTAGATGGCCCTTGGGCCAAAGCAGTCACCGCCTTTTTCTGTAATTAAAGTATTATCATAATATGGCCATACCCATTTATATATTATTGTCTATGGCTGTTTTACGGAAGAGTTGAGAAGTTGTGTCAGAAACTGGCTCACAAAGCAGAAACTATTTATTATCTGTCCCTTTACAGAAAAAAAAAAATTGCTAACTCCTGGAATAGAGAAAATATTACACTAACCATTTCCCTATCTTCATAAAATGGACCATCACGATGTCCTCTTCTTTCATTCCTGTTATTTCTACTGTGGCCCAGATACTCAGTCCTTCTCCTCTAGCCAATGGCAAGAGACCTCAACACATCACCTATCATCCAATCCTCACCCTCTTGCCTAAGCCATTGCCCATGGTCATCTCCTCCATATGACTCCGATCCACTAAGCCACTCTCAATAGCACCAATCCAAGTTTCAGGATGACATGATCTCCACTTTTAACTTTAAGAGATCATAAGAAAAAGAAAGAATCCTTCCTAGAGGAAGATTACAAAATGAAAGGTAGGTTATTGACCCTAATGACTAAAGCATTTTATCTGGAAGCCCAAAGAGAAAGGATGGGGGTGGGGGGAAGAACACTAATACCTTCGGAACATTTATACATCCTGTATATGTAATATTTCCTTTAAGGCACAGTCAAGACCTTTTATATAATTTACTTGGGTGTGGGGGTGGAAGAAGATCATACAAATCCTCTGATTTAAGGTAGTGATACTGTACAACACATGTTTTATTTATCACTTCTGAAGCAACTTCAAAGAGAGAAAGAATCCTGTGTAGCCCCCTACAAGGTTATTAACACTTCTTCAAGGTTATTAAGCCACAATCTAGTCGTTATTACCTCGGTGAGTAAGGATGCCATTCTGCTGCTGCCCAGAGGAGTGTCCTAAAGGTGTTATTGCCATTGGTTGCACAGCTATTTCTCCATGGCTGTGCTTTCCAAATCTGACTGCTCATTGAAATCACTCATAAAGAGATGCTTTCCCTAGTAAAGTATGATAGCATTAGCTCAAATCCATGTCAATATAATTAAGTTTCAGTCTGTCTGTCATATCACAGATAATGGCTGAGTGGATTTTCATTAAATTTGGAGGCTATGTGTCATATGCTAAAATTAATTTGGGGGGCTCGGGGGGTGTCACTGCAAGAATAAAATGCAGTTATTCATCAGAGCAGCTGCACGGAGGGAAGATGGGAGGTCTGGAAGTTTCTTGATCAGAAGAGACGGGCTTTTCAGTGGGGTTGCTTCTCCAAGCGGCACCTCTACGCAGGAGTGCCCTGCTGTGCAGACCTGCAGATATTCATCCAAAGGTAATTCATCATTGTAGTGATACAGCCCAGGCTGGCAGGTCCTGGATGATTTAAAGAAGGTGCTCTGTATCAATAGCTAAGTAAATAGACCTCTGGTTATTACCCGTTTAACCTTCTTTGTTTTCAGTCCGGTGGTTTGTAACCCATTTAATTTTTGTCAAGGATGTTAAAAAGCAGCTCAACAGTAATTGTCTTTTCTCTGATATATGAGAGGCAACGGTCACAAAATGTCTTAGGAATAAAGTAGATGAATTGGTCTTTCTCGGTCACTTAACCAGCAAGTGAAATGAAACACACACACACACACACACACACACACACACACACACACACAAATTATAAAGTTAGGGAATCTGGGCTGACTCCCAACTTGCTACAAATCAGCTTCAGTTAACCTTTTTCATCTTCACTTGTATCATCTACAAACTGGGGTGGAAACAACCTCTGCTTGTCTCAGCCGAGGCTCTTTGGCCACAGGAAATAGAACCCCTTCAGTGCTATCTAAGGGCAGCACGCACCCAAGGGCAGGAAGTTAGGGCTGGGGGCCATGTGAGACCAGGACTAGTCAGCGGGAGGATTGGAAGACAAAGCTGAGGTGGGCTCTGGTATTCAACTCTAGTGGCTCCAGTTCTCTGTCCCTGACGTTCTCTACTGCCTTCACGTGTGAACTTCACCTTCAGGCTAACAACAAAATAGTTTGTAACCATGGATGACAATATCCAGAAAAAGACAGAAACAGTTTTTCTTCCAGCTTTCTCCCAAGAGAGAGAGAGAGAACACGTTGCCCAAATCCCCAGAAAACTTTCCCTTCTTGGTATGTGATTTTTCAAATTAGAACAGGCACTCATTCATGGATCGTTCCATGTGATCAGAAATGAATGAACGGCAAAAACTGATTGGTTTATACCTGGATTTCTAGACCCACCCAGGCATCTAGGGTATGGAAATGGATGACATGGAAAACCCCACAATGCCCATTACACCCACGGGATGATGAAAAACCACCCATGATCCTCATGCATCCGATTCCTCTTATAATTGTGATACAGAAAATTCCATCTGTTTAGAAAAGGAGGGAGCTATCTTTTGAAAATCATCTTTTCCCACTGATTATATGTGTGGGATTCCTTTAGCATGGAATAAACACTGCCCATCTACTCTCAGAAAATAGGGTTGGACATTTGCATTTAAAATGTGTGCACACAAATTACTAATGACTAACATAATTCAGGAGTTCAGATTTGCTGTGACATATGAGAGAGAGCATGGAAGGAGGATAAAGTTCTACACTCAGGACTAGTGCAATCACAAGTGACTAAGCAGCACACAAGCCCCAAATAGTGATGCTACCTAAGCAATTCAACCCTTACCTTCAACACTACTTGGGCTGCGGTCAGCTTTACCCCCTATTTGGCCCATGTGTCCTTTTCTCCTAACAGTCATTGGTGTGCAGTGAACAATGACTCTGACAGTGATTTCAGAATCCCTTGTAACAAGCTCTCCCAACCAGCTTGGGCATCTTCTTTGTGACATCAAAATGAGGCAGCAACTCAATAGCAAGTTAAAGGGGTGTCCGGGGAGGGGTCAGGCCCATTGGACCACAATCTAAGGGAAATGATGGCCATGACATTGGCTAATGACATAATCTTCCTGAACCCTGGTCCTGACGTGTGCATTCCTGGGAAGATTGACCAAGTTTAGTCCTGACAGGCAGAGAAGCAGCTTGGCCTGTTGGGGACTCAAATGCACGGTGTCTGCGCTGACCACCAAACCACGAGCTACACAGCCAAAGGCATATTTGGGGGTCAAAGCTCCCTGGGCAACTTTCCTTTCCCCAAGTTTTTCCAGATTACCAGTGTCTAGACCACACGAGAAGTTAATAAAGCAGATAGTTATTCTCCACCGCGGTCCTGTCACAGACGCTCTGTCTTTGGGCTTTTGTCTTTATGCATCAGTAAACTGCCAAACACCCAAGTACTTCCTAGGTCTCGCAGGCAAGTCATAAATGTCATCTTCGCTATGTTTCTTCATCAATCAATCCTGCCCACATCTGTAGCCCAGTGAGGGGTGGGGGGGTGCTCTGTGGAAGAGCGGAGGCGGGAGGGGTTGCCCTGTGCATGTGACGAACGCCCTGCAAGGTTCAGGGCTCATCAGCACCAGAGGCAAGACTTGGGCTCATTCACGTCCACGGACAGAAGGAGCCATCAGCAAAGGCACGAAGCGGCTGCTGTCTGTGCTCTCCCTGCGAAGGATGCGTACCTGACAGCAGGAGTCAGTGCCGTCACAGGCGAGGCAAGCCCATGACATCAGCAGCCAGGCCAAACGGGGGCAAGCTCCCAGTGCTTCATTTATAAAACGGCCTTCAGAGCACCCCCATGACAGTGCTGTGTGCGGACGAACGGAGACAGAAGCCACACTGGAAATTCCTCATTCAGCATCTGACATCCGGGAAATATTCAGAAAAGCAGCACTACTTATAATTTTGATGAATAATGCCTAAAGTGTCTCTCCTTGAAAACACGGGCCGTGACAATTCACCCAGAGCTGTGGAATTAACCTCATTTGTATCAACGAAGTGAGAAGAAATAATAAATGGATCCCTGAGAGGAGGCTTGGGATAGATGACCCCTGTCTTCAGATATGCCATGTCACCTGAAAAGGGGGGTGACATTGGACAGCTCTGCATGAACGTGACAGGGAATCTCCTAAAGGCGTTCTTAACTCAAGTTTAGCATCCACGATAACATACCCTCGCTCCCATACGCAGGACCTTTGCAGGCTGGTTTTACAGAAATGCAATAAAGGGGAAGTGGGGTGGGGCATGGGACAGCAGAACCAATGAACATCCTCCTGGAGCAGAGTGGAGTGAGGTGTCCAGAGGAGAGGTGGGAGGAGGGATGTGAGAGAGAAGGCGACGTTTCCATATCACATATTTTAGTTACTTATCTGGAGTTCAGGTCCCTCTGCTCACCAGGGTCATGATGGATCTTGGGGAAGTTTATTATCAGGACTTCTCATCAAGCCTTTCCCATCCACACAGGCCCCCAAATTCAAGCCCAAGATGGAGAGAGACATGAGGTAAACGGAGGCAGGGGAAGCATGGCTGCTGCATGATCCCAGAAGGCCCATTCTAACCAGAGCCCAGGTGAACAGTCTCCCCATTGAATTTGATCTGGGAGAACACATGACATTCACAAGCAGAGGTCCTGGAAATTGTGGTTGGTACTGTAATAGCGTGGGGCCTGCCACTAATAAACACATCTGGACAACTAGTATCCCAAGCTTCCGGGCAGCCATGGATGTGACTTTGAACTTCAGTAAATACTCTGAAGACCCAGCCATCATAGGGAATGGCCTACGGCCTCTCAAGAGAGTTCTGGTCTCATCATGCCCTTTGCCTTTCTCGTGAAGTCATGGCTATATCTATTTGTCTGGCTGGACACAGAGTGAAACCACAGGTCCATGGAGGGAGACCAAGTGCAGTTAACTGGAGGAGTGGTTTGTCTTTAACGCCAGCAAGTCAAGGACGTTCCATTAGCTGAAGCCACCAAAGACCATCATAAGGATGGAATGTCTCGACCCTCATTTGATAATGGATGTCACAGGCGGTAAAGATTATTCAACTTTTTGAGGGACTTAATGTTGGGGATGATCAATTAAAAAGCATGATACAGAAAAAAATTCATCCCATAGGAAAAGGATAATATACATTCTTTCTGAATTGAGATCAAGAATAATTATTAGAATCTAATCAGTATCATTGTTGTTGTTGTTAAGGCTATCGCTTAAAAACAATAGGAACCCACCATCAGACAAACAAGAGGAGTACATCCAGAGGAAATTGAAACTGATTCTGTTCTAACTTACACTAGGATCGACTAATTTCATTTTGTACGGTCCCATTGCTTTGACACATGGCTGAATGAGATACAAAGCAACTATTTTAATAAAATCTAATTCTACAGGGAAAAAAGGCCATCATCATCCTAGATTTATGCCTCAGTTAGTGAGAGAATAAGTCTGACAGAGCCATTATATGTTATTCTGTATACATAGCCGTTTTCATTGAAGTTACTTCAAGATGTTTTCCTACCATAGCAATGGAAATTTTTTTTAAAAAAATTAAAAATAGGGAATTGCTGCTATAAAACATATACATCGCAAAGGACTCATATTCTGCATTTTTCTTAAACCACTTACCATAAAGCCTTCATTTTTTATGATCAACTTGGTGCTGATTTCATGATTTGCAGCCAGAAACAACTGATTTCACAGCATCAGTCAGTCATGAATCTTAAGAACCTAAATTCTGATTCTTAAAGCAGTGCCCAGAGACACAAATGAGATTTCTCTCCACAAAGTGGGACTCCTGTTTGCAGCTTTGATTAAAAGGAACAAAGTTAAGAAATTGGCAGCCGTGTCCTCCTTTTCTACTGTTTAGGGAAAAGTTTAAAATGTTTTTTTCCAACTGTAAGCCATGACCAGGGTGGAGCTCTGGGCGTGGACCTGCTCAAACACTGTCCCAGGGCCAGGACACATATTCCTGAGGAGGAGGGTGGCCCTGCCCTCTCTCGGGCAAGCCACCATCCATTTCATGGTGCTGCTCCCTTTAAGAAAGATACTGACGCGCTAGAATAGGGTCCATGTGTTAGTACTCAGGAAGGTGAAGTGTGTGGGGATTCTGATGAGGAGGAGGATTGAATTAATGCAGGCTATTCACTCTGCATTGGAGTGAGGGTTAGAAGGTGAGGATAACCTTTCTGTCTTCAGAGCTCTCACTTCAAAAAGGAGAATTTGATTTCATCTGTGGCAGCCAGAAGGTTGTGGAGAAAAGTGCTTTGCAATTGAGAATGATTACCTGAATGATGAGGTCTAATGGTGCAGGGACTATGAGGTAGGCCAGTGGTAGCATTAATAAGCACAGATGTGGTGGCCTGAACCCGGGGAGGCCAGACAGGAGCACAGGGTGAAGGGATGGAAACCATGAGTGTGCAGATATCATTCCAGATGCTCAGACTGAAGTGGGAGAGCCTCACCCCAGGCCAGAGGACCCAATGGAGGACATACTCTAGAAATGATGGACGAGAGGTGAGCAAGGGTGGGTACACATGCAGACAAGGTGGTTGGTATAAATTAACAGGGGATGAGGTGGGTGGCATCTCCGAGGGGCAGAGAGGCAGCAAAGAGTTGAGACTGTCCTGCCTTCTGAATTCTTTATCATGTGAGCAAGGGCCCTGAGCTCTAGGGACATAAGAGCAATGGAAGTTTTATAGCAAGAGGATGAGACAAGGCATGGGATGTGAGAAGGTAAAGCTGGTGCTCTGGCTTGAGGGCTGGGGCAAACAAGAGGCCCTCTCAGAGCATTGCGTGCCTAGAATAGGCACCGGCACTAGTGGGGCTGCATCCCACTCACTTCCTTTGCATCAACTCTCTCATCCAGCAATACCAACAGCCAGGTGTGACATCTATGATTACCTTGAGTCTAGAAAATCATAACGCTGGGAATGCTGGGATAATGTCTCTTTCTAAGATTGCAAGTCACATCCAAATCCACAGGGATGGGCATTGATTCACATACCTCTAAGTATTCAAATACTTAGAAGGGGGTCGAATTCTCTCAAATACTTAGAAGGGGGTCAAATTCTCCAAACCAGATGTGGGCCCAGCTCATTCTGTGGAAAGCAGAGTTGCTTTCAGGAGCTACTCTAAGTAGCAGTCACGTTCCCTTTCCAACAGGCAGCCTGCACAGTTATTGATTTATTCTGAACATTCTGTAACACGGCTATTCAAAGAGACTAAATTGGGAGAAAAGTAGGTAAAAAAAACGGGACAAGTCACCTCATCAAAAGTTGTTTCTTGGCTTTCTGACTTTTGCCTCTGACTTGACTAAGTGCTCTTTCCCCAAAACAAAGGGACAAAAATGCAGAAATGAACACTACTCAAAGAAAACCTAAGTTACATCCTGAGAAGCACCAACTTCAACCTGTCTGATCTTTCCGTTACACTGGACAGACAGTAGAATTTACACACTCAATCGATGGACAGTAAGATAGCCAATATGGGCATCTGAATGCCGGAATTTAGAAAAACAGAAATTAGAAATAGCTGTATGAGTATAAGTTACTGAGGTTTTCCTGAATACGATTCCAAGCCAAACCAGCCTATTTCACTCCAAAGTGTTGGGAGGACTCTGTCTAGATGGAATCACCAGAGAAACCACCTCATTCTAGTTTTTCAAATTTCAACACCTATTTACTAAAATAACAACTAAACCACCACCACCACCACCACCACAACAACAACACACACACACACATTCAGAGGAGGTCATGTGATAGGATTTGAGATTTAGGCATAAAGTCACTGCCTGATAGAGAATGTGTTACAGATACTAAGAGATGGTGTGTACTGCCTCTCCACCTTTTTCACATGGCCTTAATCCAGCCAGCTCCCTAGGGTTTACCCTCCAGCTCAGCAATTCACTCGCAGTGACAGCGCAAAGCAGCAGGAAGAACTCAGACCTGGGTTTGGAGAACCAGAGTCCTAGTTCTATCTCTGCAGCTCACTAGTCACTGCATCCTGAGGGGTTCAGGTTGCTTCAGCCTAATTTTTAGGATCTGAGTCTCTTAGATTTGAGTCATAACCTTGTCTTTTCACTTAGAAATAACATTTTCAAATATAGTAAAGTCAACAACAAATTTAATATCTAAATAATGAATAAGGAAGCTATGTTCGGGATGGGGCAGCATAAGTGACTGATGAATGATAAAGGGATCATATAAAATCACACAGACTAAGATCACTATAAGTTGGACTTATTGTTAAGGTGAGATTTGTTTTGCATATAAATATAATTTGGGATACTGAAGGCAGAGGTAAAATTAATTGGAAAAAAAAAAAAAAGGCCAGGTCAAGATGATTTGGGGGAGTTGTGTACCTGTGGCTTTTGTCATCAATGCTTTTTTTCTGCCTCCTTTTTCCCCACATATTGTCCAAGTGGCAAACGTACCAAGTGTTTGAATTCAGGCAATGGAGAGTGCCTGCCACTGGTTTGCTCTCCCTCATTGTAAAGTGCCTGAGGTAGGCAAGGTGGCAATAGTGGGAAATGCAAAGCCTTCCAGGAGTCTGAGCACCGAAGGAAGTAAATCTTCTCTAAAGCACTGGTTTTATGATAAGGCGACTTGGATAAAAAGCCTTACAACTGGAGGTCATTAAACCTGCATGAATACATCCCAGAAGTTAAAAACCTATAAAAATCAGTCTAGCAAAAGAATCTGTTTGCACACACTTTGACCATTAATCTGAATGCTCTTTAGCTGTCCAATACCACTTCACTCTCTCCTCTTCCTCCTCCTCCTCTCTCTCCTCCTCCTCTTCCTCTTCCTTCTCCTCTTCCTCCTCTACTTTCTTCTTCTTCACTTTGTTCCTTCTTATCTTCTTGTCCCTCCCCCTTCCCCTCCTTCTTTTTTTCTTTTATTCTCTTTCCTCTCCTCTCCTCTCCTCTCCTCTCCTCTCCTCTCCTCTCCTCTCCTCTCCTCTCCTCTCCTCTCCTCTCCTCTCCTCTCCTCTCCCCTCCTCTCCTCTTCTCTTTTCTTTTCTTTCTTCTTCTCCTCCTTCTCCTTCTTCTTTTCAAGCTCAGGAGGCTTATAAGATATCTAGGACAAGGAGAGTCAAACCAGAGTAGTGCAGTGTCTGATCCATTTCACCCTTTCTTTCATGAAATGTTTAATGATTCAGGGGAAAAGGTACAGATGGAAGAAAGGAAGCTGAATGCCAGTAAACTAATCTAGTGGGAATGAGTGGCATATAGAAGAAGAGGTTCATACTCAGCCTGTGTTCCCTAACACAGTCACTGGGTTGGTAAATAGTCATCTTTCACTTATCCAGTCCTAGGATACAGGATCCCATGAGGGTGGGCAGAATTGTAAGCCCCAATTTTGGGCAAGAATTTTAAGAAGCTGCCTTCTAATTTGCAAGCTGGCCTGAGATGACCATGCCAGGACCACTATGCAACCCTTTACAGCAAATAAAGCAAATTGGAGCCCTAGGTCAAACAGCAAAAGTCTACCAGTTCCTCCTACAATAATGGGGAATTGTGCAAATGTTCTAGTGGGCCATTAAGTTCAAGACATCTTTAAAGGTAATGGAGCCCTAAAAAATAAACTGTCAGTAAGGAAGAAGACTCAATAGAGAAGAAGAGTAAAGAAGACAAACTACTCTGTAATCACTGGTGTCTTACCATAGTAATAGGCAATATTGTATAATTTCTTCATAATCATAAAACAATAGAGCATCATACAGTTGATGTCGCCTCAGATTTGATGAAATACAGTTTAATGCTATTTTTGAAGACATCAAGGACTTTTTCTTAAGCCTCAGAAGGCTTCAGACTTTCTCCTGTAGGGTCTACAGGTACCAGCAGAGTTGAAGAGGTGGAGTGGGGGTTCCCAGTAATTTCTCCTGAGAAAATGTCTGTCTTGCGAGCTCACAGTTTTAACTTCAATTTTTCAGTTGCAGATCTTTGTGGGGAGACATGCAAATCAGCAGACTTTGGGGCCTTTGTCTCCCTCAGTGCTTGTGTGAGGGGGCTGGGAGGGAAGAAAGGGAGGAAGGCTTGGGTCTAGAAATGCTGTCAGGCCTAGTCTAATAAACCTCCAGTAGGAAGACTCAACCTCACAGTTAAGGTGGTCATTATATTCAATTGTATTAAAAGGGGGAGATGTATTTCTTTTTATTTTGTTTCACTTTGAATAAAAGGGGCAGGGTTTAAAAAACTGCTTATGAAAACATAGGCATTCAGAACACAGTTAAACTCCCTAGGCAGGCACTGAGCCTTCCAGGATGTTCCTTGTTCCCAAGTGACCACCTTTCTTTGATCTGGATCCTTTCTGGACCACAGACGGCATTCTAACAGAACTTTTCACTAATGCTATTCTCTTTAACAACAGATGAACATAACAATTATGTTCATCTCTTCATAATTGCATAAATCTCAATGATGTCCATCTTTTCTTTCTTTTTTTGTTGAGTTACTTGGTGTGACAGTGTTCATCTTTTTAAGTCCATTTTTCCTGTCACCTTTCCAATGGCAACACCTTTTGATCCTCCACGCTGGTCATAATCTCTGCCACCTATGAAAATCAATGGAGAAAGAACATACTTCCCCATCTCTCTTACAGCATTTATCTAAATTGTGTTGCAATCACTTATGTACCTGCTATCTCCCCTACTAAACTGTAATAACCTGAGACAAAGGGTCTTTTTTTTTTTTGCATCCTTATAGGGAAGATATCTTACCTTAGGTCAAAGTCATGCCTGGGCCTTTCTGATAGAGTATGGAGAAGGGTCTGACAGCACTCTCCTTGCAAAAGGAGCTGGTCAGAGATTCCTCAGCAAGAACCCATTCTGATAGAAAACATTCAGACAGAGCACCTGATCTCAGTTAGAAAGCCATAGGCCTTGAAACAGAGCAGCAGTTCTACACTGAGTGAGCTTTCCCACCCCAGGAACTTGGTTCACAGTTACATGGCCTGGTGGGTTATTATAAAAACAGAAAGATGCTGTTGCTAACAATCCCGTAAGATGCCAATATTAGATATGCACATGAAAAACTACTTTTGATGAGAGAGTGTATAGCTGGTCTTCAGCACACACACGGGGCTCCCATAATCAGTAGCAAGAGGCCCAAGAGATGCAACAAACATGGAATAAACCACTAGAAGGTGTGACTGAAGTATTCAGAACGCTGGGAGGGAAACATGGTTGGTTCCATGTGAAAGCTGGTATATCTTCTATGATTTGTAAGCCTGAGTGTTAGACCTCTTAAAGGCATCAAAAATATTTGATATGATTTCAAGGGGCTGGGGAGGTAGGAACATTGTGAATTTTTGGCCCGGTGTGAGGCATAGACTGATGCTTTAGTATCTTGATGTCAGAATAGAGGACAGAGTTCAACTTTTACAAATATTTTCGAAAGAAAGACTTCAGCATGTACCTTCAGGATTACTGCAGTTAAAAAACAAAGACAAGGTATTAAGTTGGTGCAACTATGGAGGCTGTTTGTTGTTGTTGTTTTGGTTTTAACTTAATGTACTGTGAGGCAAGGAATAAACATACATCTGGTATGCCATAAAAATGTGAACAGATGATCTAGAATGCAGAGTAATTAAAAATAAAGCTGCCTTGAGAAACCTATTTTGAAGTGGCTACATGGTGAGAAAATGGAGGGATTTAATAAAAACAGTGTCGATTAAGAAATTAGAGGGCTAGATTATGATAGACACTTAAAAGACTGAGGTTTTGTCATAAACTTAATCTTAAGTATAATGTATATATATATATTTCCTGTTAATTAAACCTTTCTAAATCCAGGCATTCCAAATACAGAAGGTGAAGAAAGTATAGAAGTTGATTCTTCAGTATAGTAAGTTTAATTAAGAATAAAGGTGGGTGAATGTGTTGCTGAGTAGTTTTACTCAGACTAGTATCTCGAGTTTCACATTAGGTGGTATATTTTTAAAACACAAGTAACATAAAATAGAAATTGTGATCCTTGCTTAGCTAACTCATGGGGCTTCAATTAGGTAGAATTGAATGAGAAAATGTAAATAAAATTTCCTTTAAAATCACTAAAGACAATAGAAATATTTTATATCCACATTAATAGTGCCTAAAATCCAGTAGGTTCTCAATAATTTGGTTGACTTGAATAGCTATAGCTAAAAAATAGCTACAGCTAAATCTGTTCTTACTGTGCATATCATGGGATACTGAAAAAAGTTTATTGCATAGAATTATTGCACTTAAATATGGCATTGCAGGGATTTATGCTCAAAATTATACCGTAGCAGATGTCTCAGGTTGCTTTGTAAGTCAGTCAAGGTTCAATCTTGGCTGTAATTTTTTTTTTAGCTTCTGAAAATGGATTTCACTATCTGCACTATGTATTAATTACCACTGAGCCAAGTTACCCAAGTGCATTATATATAGGGGATCATATTTTGGATGGTAGATCCTTAGCATATTATTCTACTTAATATTAAATTGAGGTTTCGATGTGTGTAACCATCCATTACTAAATTACACAATTAAATAGTTTTACTCTGTATTATCCTATATCTCAGGTGATTCCAAGCATTAATGAATGAAATTGTAGTATTAATTCAATGATACTAATTACTCTTAAGAAGAGGGTGTCCCAAGAAATGTACATACACTTTGAATACTTATTAATTCCAATGGGTTATATCTGAAAAGAAAGAAACATCAATTGAACAATCAGCTGTTAAATGTGTAAACATTTTGGGGGGACACTTTGTATACTTTCACCTTGTCAAGTGGAGAGAAAGTTGAGTACATAAGGAAGCTCTTTTTATTGAGTCCTTACTACGTGCCAGGCTCTGGACTAAGGGCTACTCATGCATTATGTCTTTCAATGATCACAAGAACCCTATGAGTAAATACGATTACTATTCTCATTTTGCAGACTGGAGAACTGAGCCTAAGAGAGGCTCAAGGTCATAAAGCTAATCATCTGGGTTCAATTCCAGACTCTTTTGATTCCAGAGCTCTTTCCCTCAACTCCTTGGTTGCACTGCCTATCTGTCCATCTTTGTCACCTTGGTTCATAAAAGATGTGTGCCCCAGGGCAACCCCTTTAAATACAGAAGGTCTGGTCTTTGTGTTAATCCCCAAACTGCTGTCAGTTAACATAGGATGGTGTCCGGACGGCCTGTTCATTTCCCTCCAGGTGATGCAAGATATTGCACACTTTTTCTAAAAATTGAGAGATAGCATCTCTCCTTGTTAATTGGGCGCCCTTAGGGGCATAGGCAGAGACATGCCACCTTGTCTTCTTTCCCTTTGAAGCCCAAAGCAGTCCACCTCTCTGGGGATAGAGCCAGACTGGTGGTGGGTGATAGAGTTTTCCACAGTTGATGGAAAGTGATATCGATATCAGGAAGTACTCAATGCCTCAACCTCCCACCCCTTCCAACTCCAGCCCAGAATTAGAAAAATGAAATTAACTTCTAACTGCCTGGTGTTATGTGTGACGTTTAGAAACAATTTGTTCTGAATGAAGTCATTGCAGGGTAAATGTAAACACTGTGAGATGGTAAGTCATAATGGATTATTAACCCATTAAATGGCCTCATTAATACCAGAGATCCTTTTGCAACAGCTCCTGAAGGAAGCATTGCGGCCTACCCACAGAAGGTTTCAGCTGTGTTCTGGGGTGTGCTCTGCAGAGGGGATTCCAGTGTGCAGAAGGTCAAGTGGGCCAGCTCCTGCCACTTTCCCAATTCCAACCATAGCAGCTCTACTCTGCTCATAGCTTAGGCTCTGTATTTCATGTTGGGAAAAGCAAATAAACACCAACAACAAAAGAATTGTAAAGTTTCTAAAAAAAATGACAATCGCAAGTGTAGTGGGGTGAGTGTGAAATTTGTATTCAGTAAGGTCTAGGGCAGCACCTAATACAATAAAAATCATCATCTTTCCCTCAGAACAGGTCTGGATTTGGGCAGCAAGGCAGTGACATTTCTTGAAACCTACTGGGGGTCTGGTCCTAAGCCAGGTCTTTCATTTAATCCTCTGTGAGCAGACATTAGGCCCATTTTACAGATGGCCAAAAAGCTCAGGGAGGTTAAATAATTTGCACAGAGTTACAAAGCTGATGAGTGAAAAAGTTGGGACTCAACTATGGCATCCCTGGTCCCTAAAGGACCCCATTGTCATCTGGAAGATACGGATGAAGTTATGGATTTGGAGACCAATGTAAGAGTGGGTACTTGAAGGCAGTAATCCAAGCTTTGCCACTTGGCATTGTGTATGATCACCAGCCCTGTTGTTTTTGCTTACAAAACCACATAGAAATTGTCTATTTGGGTCACTATCATTTTGTGGGCCACTAAAAAGTGGAAAGAGCTCAGATTAAACTAGGCCTCCCAGAAATGTTTTTTCTATGATGTCTGTAAGGGTATTCATTAGTATTGGTATTGGTATTAGTATTAGCATATTCTTTATTATTTAAGCTGCTCTGTATGCCACAAAGAATGTGTTCAAAAAAGCAATGAAGATGATTTTAATTTGACATTAGAAATGGAAAAACTCTGCAGTTATTTAAACAATAGTCTCTATGTACTGATGAGATATTTCCAGTATGTAATATTTAAAATATTGTAAAATAAAATATGTGGTTAGGATCCTATTAAAAATATTTATTTACAGATGTTTTCTTGCATGGGAAAAATTCTGCCAAAAAAGATACCAACCAGTCAACAGCAGTTCTCTTTGGAGATGAGGTTACTGGGGATACCTGTTTTCTAGATTGCGTTTTTCTGTAACGTTTTAATTTTATACAATATGTATGGCAATACTTTTGCAGACAGTAAAACAATAAAGACATGCATTTATTGTCTTACCCAGGTTGTTCCCTGAAGATTCTCTGATTAAAATAATCCACAGCATCAGAACATTTCTCTTTGTGCAGCCATGGATGTGAAATATTTTGAGATACGCTACAGACAATTTGACAATCTTGCTGATTTATTGCTGGGTGGGCTCTGACAAAAAGGGCTGCTTTAAGAATGAGATCTGAATATTGGCTATGGAGAAGATTCCAAAATAGCGTGGGCTGAATAAAAATAGCCTGAAAGGCTAGTTGTCAGTGAAACAGTTTCCGAATGATATTTTCATTCATCAGAAAGACGTTGTTGGTGTTTCCTGATGATGCCTCAGGCTTCCTTACTCCTTGCTATGATGCTTGTCATTTACTTTAAAAGTCCCTTCAGCAAAGGCAATGAGATTTTGTGCGTGTTTGTTAGTTTAAGCCCCACTATGGCCTTAGTCAGGAATCCAACCAACCAGAGGTCACAAGCCCTCTATATGGAAAGTCCTACACCAGAAGTGGCCACTGTAAGGGTTTCACCGAGCAATAGTTCAGGCAACATCGGGCTTCACGTAATAAATATTAGAAATGGGTTTTCATTGGTGAAATTGCTGCCTTCATTAACGTGAAAATATTTGTGTTCAACTTTATGGAATGGCTAAAATATGTCACACACAATGCTCATAGCTGTAGAAACAACACAGCATATAGTTAGACCTGAGGCCTGGGTATTAGGAATTTCATCTGAGGTTCGAGTCCCTCATGTTTCTGTGCCAGAGATGGGATGCAGAATTTCTGCATTCCCCTTCATCAAGAATCCCTCCCTCCTTTCTTACAGACATGGTATACAATAAATCTCTAAAAAAAATGTTTGTTCGACATAAAGAATGAAGGATGAAGACTCATTTTAGTAAATTAAAAATACACAGGGTGGGAAAAGAGTAGGTTTATAGCTGTGAGTACACAAAACACAGGGTTTATTCTTGTATTATTATTTATTAGCTATTCTATTATTTTTCCATGCAAATAACTGTAAACTACTTTGCCACATTCTACATGTATATCTATATAGATATTAGATAGATAGATAGATAGATAGATAGATAAAAATATCCCCCATTGATTTCTCATGGCTATTTCAGAAATAGTACTGTGCAGTAAAAAATAAAAATCCTTCACTTAACAAATGATAAAACTGAGCCTCGGAAACATTATATGCCTTTGCAAAGTCTCCCAGCAGATATGTACATGATGGAGCAAGAATCAGATCTTCAAATAGTAACATATTCCATTTAGCCCTTACTAACACACAGGATTCAAATTGCACTAACCCTCAGTGTAGGAATATTTCTCCCCAGTGAGGCTATGCATAAAGTCAAAGATTCCTTGGGGTCCACACAATAATGATGTTTCGACCGGGAATGGGAACAAAATAAATCTCTAAGAGTACACATTCTATTAGGAAAAATCCACATCTTCTTCTACATTGGCCTGGTTGAAGATCTTTAGTTCCTTATGTCTCTACATTCTGTAATGCTGTGAGCACACACACACAAAAATAATAAATTGTACTATTATTAAGGAGAGTGTGCTGATAATTATGAAAAAAGGCAATGGTGAGTCAGATTATTATGGTAATTGTGAAAAGGAAACACTTAAAATGGATTACTGTGACCAGAAAGGTGAACAAAATATACTTCATTGTAATGTGAAAGGCTAGATCTAAAGCCACTTGATGATCTATAAAGTGCTTTATAAACGTTTTAAGTGCATTGTCTTGAATCAATTATACAAACTCCTAGTGCCTGCTATTACTCATACTCAAGATGTCAGAACTTTGGATTTTTAAATGAGCATATCTCCTTTCCTAAAAGGTTGCAAAAGAAGCTTTAGTGGTGAGGAAATACCGCTGACACAAGAAACTATTTTCCCTTTGGAAGCGATCAGAGCCACCTGCTATTTGAGGGGGGCCTTCCGAAATCCAGGAAGATCTCTATAGCAGAGGTTTATCTTTCTGGGAAACTGCAAGAGTGACAAAGTCAGTTAACACATAAAATGAAAATCGGGAGCATCAAGCACTAACCACAGGGAAACAAACTGTTAACCATGTGTGGTCATTTGATTAAAATGTATTTCTGCAAAGAAGGAAATTATATTCCAGTTTTTGGGGAAAGTATCCACCATAAATTATCCAACATCCTCACCTTCTGAAATAAAGCTCCTTGAATCTAAATAAGCCTTTATCTGCTGACTCTAGCCCATCACTATTAATACCAATCACTGTGCTCTTTAGCATTCAGGGGCAACCGTGGGAGTTATCAAGGTACTAAATATCTACGGCTATTTTTTATTCCAAGGGTCTACTTGTGTTTATAGACTTTGTTAATTTGTTTTATAGGTTTAGTTTGTTTGCTTTCTCTTTCATTATTAAGGTATTAGGGATCACTTTTCTCTGGGGTGAGGACGTGTTCCTTCAAAGAACTTTTAACCCTTTAGGTTTGGTTCTTTCTAATCCAATAGTAGTTTAAGATGTAGAAAAGGTAAGAATATCACAATTAGGTGAGATACCTTTAAGGAAAGAGGCATTTAAAGGAGGGTGGGGGGAGATAAGAGATCAAAGAACTTGTATGCATATAAGCATAACCAATAGACACAGACAATGTGGGGGATGAAGGCAGGGGCTGGGGGCGGGCAGGCTGAGAGAGGACAATGGCGGGGGGGGGGGGGGGGGAAAGGGGACATATGTAATACTTTCAACAATAAAGAATAAAAAAAAAAGAAAAAGAAAGCGTCTCTTAGAAAAACCCCAAAACAACAAAAAACAATTATCAGCTCAGGACCTGTAGGCAGCTCACTCTGTGTTTCCCTTTTTTTGTTGTTGTTAATTTTTTTTTCTTTTCTTTTCTTTTTTCCTTTTTTTAAGTCAGTTAGAAACCAAGTATTTTGCTCCAGAATTTATGGCTGGGTTAATAGGTTGGGCTTGATTCTATTTCAATAAATACACTATTTCTTATATGGGCATTTCAAAGTACCTTATAAGATGTTCTTAATGGACATATTATTGAGTTGTTGAAGATGCGACAGAAGTCAATATCCACTGACTATCAAGTTTGCTATGAATGGAAATGAACTATGGTATTCAACCCATTTGTCCACCAATCAGAAGGACAATCATCTAAAATGTCACTCACTCCAGGAAGCCTTCTGTGCCCCCTAGGCATGAGTGGGAGTTCCTCCTCTGTATTTCCACAACATCTTCCAATCTGTATTGTTGTTGCCTGTGCTGCATCCTATATAATAAAACCCTAATATACAAATCAACCAGATGGCAGAACGACCAATCTCTATGGCATGCATTGACCACCAGGGGACAGACTCTTAATGCAGCAGCTGCCCCCTGCTCCCACAGGGGAAGCGCCGCTCAGCCAGAAGCTGGACTTATGTCTGGAGAGCGCAGCAGAGATGGCGGGAGCCTCTCCCACCTCTCTGGTAGCACCAAGGACCCCATAGGGAGCAGGCCTACGCTGGAAGTTGGACATCCCCTGAGGATGTCGAGCACTGGGCCTCTAGTCCTATATAATAAAAGGGTAATATGCAAATTGACCCTAACAGCACAACGACCAGAATGACCACTCAACCAGTCACTAGGAGGCACACTGACCACCTCTAGGTCCCTTCTCCTGGCCAGCAGGCTCTGATTGCCCAATGGCAAATGGGGAACCAGGAGTGGATGGTGGGGGATGTGGGTGGCTCCAGGCCAAAGCCACTGCCCTGCCGGTCGCCCCACACACAGAGGGCGACCCGTGGAGGGGGGCAGGGCTGGCAAGTGGGTGGGAATGGCCAACTTCTTGGTTCCTCCCCCTGGCTGGCAGGCTCTGATTGTCTGATGGTGAATAGGGAACCAGGGGTGGGTGGCGGTGGGGGGCGGGGCCAGCAGCCGGGGAAGATGGCCCTGATCGCAGGCCAGGCCTAGGGAATGTACCCGCGCAAAAATTTCGTGCTCTGGGCTTCTAGTTTTATTACAATTGTCTATTTGTGTGTCTCCCTATTCAGACTGTGAGTTCCTGAATACCAGGACTGATGCTTCACTGTCTATCTCAGGATAAGTTCTGAGTTATGTCTGGTTGATTAATTAACCCATCAACTGATTACAGGCATGTGGAGAATTAGAACAGAGAGAATGAAGCAATAGAAAGTAGATCAAGTAAGGAAGGAGGGAGGAGGAGACTCATATTCATACTAGAGGCTCAGTGCATGAAATTCATGCATGGGTAGGGTCCCTAGTGGCTGCCAGCTGCTGGCCCGGGCGGTCCTATGTTCTGAGCCGCCCTCTGGTGGACAGTGCACGTCATAGCGAGCAAGCAAACTCCTGGTAGGTCGAACTCCCGAGGAAACACTTTGCATATTAGGCTTTTACATATATAGATATGTATCCTGCTGATAATGAAAAGTAAATATAAACAATGCTATGCAAAATCAGTTGAAGTTAGTAAGGAAAATAAAATGCAAAAAAGAAGTAGAGTAATGAGAAGGGTGAAAGAGATAAGAATATTTTCTTCGCAGAGTTTGAGCAGTGAAGGGAGCAGATAATAGGGATAAATTAGGCCCATTAAAATGTAGAGAGGGCAGGAGATTAATGTTGTCTCAAAAAAGGTGGCAGTTCTGGGCTCATTCTTTAATTAGTATTTAACAGAGAAAAGAAAATTGGGCAATTAGAAAAATAAGGACGACTTGGCAAAACATCTCCTGGAAAAAAAGCTTCGTAGGAGAATGAATATACATTAACCACAAGATTGGTCCTGAAGGTTGGAATATTAGGAGATTTGGCATGTTTGCTGAACACTTTTTTATGATTAAAAAGAAGAATCTTGTGATTCTGGTAAAACATGCCCAAATTCTTTAATGCAAAGCCTGAATAAGCCCATATTTGGGACAGAGAAGCCCACTTCTTTTACTTCTCTGGAAAGACGTGTGTTGTTTTGTCAGGTATCATGGTTCTCATCCAAGAGGACACTGGAGAAAGCCCAGGAAGAAAAGTCAAGGTTTGAAAAAATCCCTCACTTCAACATGGCCATACATAGGTTCACACACACAAGACTACACATCCATGCTAGTCTCATACAAAGTGGAATTAGGTATGATGATTTTTCATGAACTACAGATATCAGTGCAGGAAAACATAATAATAATGGAGAGGGACACAGCTTTAGGCATTAACTAGCTTGAAATCACATTCTGGCTTCACCCCTTCTGAGACGCATAAATGTGAGTTAGTCATCATACTCCAGTTTGGAGACTGTTTCTCACTTGTAGAAATGGAATAGCAGAGCAGGGTGTGTTAAGATAGTGCACATCAAGTGCCTGGCATACTGAATGGCACATGACAGATTACTCAATAAATATTGGTTCCCTTTTTTTCTTCCTCAAATGACAAAGTGGTTTTGATTAAATTTTCCAGTGAATATTTCTTAAGTCCCTCCCTCCCCCAATACACACACACACACAAAACAGTGGTATCCTAGGAATAGCAAATTGGCTGTCACACTGCTTGAAACATTCAAATTATCTCCATGATAGTAGCTTAGCTATCCAGATATATCCCAGGGAAGTCAGAAACACTACGGCTTAGTTGAATTAGTGCCTGGAGAGAGGGCAGGGAGCTCCTGGTGAACCCTTTGCCCTCTGCTCACAGTGAGTGGGAAGGGAATTTGTTCACATCTCACCTGTTCCCTGGTACCATTTTGGTTATGTTTTTTCTAAGCTGTTCAAGAGTCAATAGCCCTGTCTCCTTCTGTCATTGGCCTTGTCCTGTGGGACCATATCTAACCACATTCAACCTCGCTCTACTATCCGGACTAGCATAGTGTCCCAGGAAGGGCCAAGACTATACAAATTTCTGACTTCAGATTCCAAAGACCCAACTGTAATATCTAAGATCGTCAGCAAGTTGGTCCAAGTTACATCCAACTCTTCAGGTATTCTCCCTTCCTTTTCTCCATTGAAATGACTGCCCATCCCCACATTCTGCCCTTGCTTCCCAGGTACAGCTATGCTGATACCTTAATCTGAGAAACTCTCAGGAATATTTGCATTTCTTGAAATGAGCAAGATAGAGATCACCTTAGAAATGGTGGTTAAATTGTTCTATTAACAAGGAAGTTTGGTGACACAATCCTTAAGCCTCTTAAATTATCTTAGTCCTAACTCACTGAATTCAAAGATCATCTCTCCAGGTGCTGGCCACATGGCTAGATTAGACAGTTGACAAAACATGACAGTGACACTTCCACTTTTCCAAAGTAAAGAGTTGACCACTGTCCCTCTGAAGTATGTAGTTCTAAAGGACAGATTCACCCATTGAAGGGGAAAAAAAATACCTGATGTTGGGCATATGAGAAATAAATCAGTAAACACAATAATGAGCAATGACATCATAGGCAATAAGCCTCATGGACATCATCAACATAAATCCTCTGCCAAGCACTTTGGGATAGGGTCATAAAATTAGTAAATTCAGCCATGACTGATGTTTCATATTTCAACTTCAGGAGAGAATACCCTGCTTCATCTTATGGCATTTTGCTTGCAAATTTGATTCTAATTTGATTGGTTAAAAGTCTCACACTGAAAATTGAAAAATGCAATGTTAAAAAACATCAGATTAAGTGGCAATCTCATAAAGTGAAGAGAGGTGAATGTTAGGGCTTTTAAGCATAGGTTAGATGTGCCTAGCAAAGGCATAGTCTATACAGATAATACTGTGTTGTATTTTAGCAGGGCTCAGCTTTCACTGATTTAACTAATTTAACCTCATTAATACCAATTTCTCTCACCTCCTCATGGAAGCTATTGTCCAGAATTTAATCAATTTAAAAGCAATCCCCTTACTGAAGCTCCCTTGTTCCTATAAATCTGAAAGAGCAAAGACCTCAAGCAAGGGTATGAGCAGAACCCCGCCATGATGTAACTGGCGAGCTCACTTCCTGGGGCGCCAAAGGTGGCCGGGTATCATGCTTGAATCTTAACAACGGTGATTCTATCCTGTACTCACCATCAGCAACACTTTCAATAGCTTGTTGTTTTTGCATACTTTTATCCATGTGCATGAGTGGGGATTAGAGGGCAGAACATGCCTAACCCATGGACACAGACAGTAGTGCGGTAGGCCTGGGGGTGAGAGTGGGGTGGAGGGGGTCAAGAAGGGGGACATCTATAATACTTTCAACAATAAAGACAATTGTGTGTTTTTTTAAAGAGGGCAGAACAATTATTACTGGAAGTCTCAAATTGTGTAGTATAAAATAACACTCTTCTCTAAATGTTTTCTCAGAGTCATAGTATAAAACCTACTATGAGTTGCCACAGTCATATATGTTCACCAGGTGGGATGTATGTAGGGATGAGAAGGCCATGAGTCCATCCATAGTATAGGTTGGGAACTTATTTTTCTCTCAGACCCTATTCCAAATAATTTAGGTGGTAGATACTAACAGAATAAGGGAAGCCTGGGCTCGGTCTAACTCAGTAAAATGGTAATATATCTCTAGTCTATAAAATGCAATCATGTAAACTAACATCTGATTCAATCACTGAGAGTTCCTTTAGGATAAGCATTGAATAGCAGAGTAAGAGACTGGAGGTGGGGCAGACTGGACACAGAAGTGCTGAAGGTCAGGCAGGTACTCGGTGGTGACTCAATGCAGACCTCAGCTGAGAGGACAAAGTTGGGGCAGTAAATGATGAATTTTCTGAGAGGTAGCCAGCTGTGGTAGGGAGAGCACAGGCTTTGGAGAAAAACAGACTCAGACTAGAATTCTGGCTTCATTATAACTAGGTTTGTGACTTGGAAGAAATCACTATGTTTCCAGAGTCCCTTCTTTTTGTTTTTTTTCTTCTAATATGGTAATCACAATATCTTCTTACACTGGGACTGTGAGCATTCAAGGTATTACATGCTGATTTCTTCCTACGTAAGAATTGCTGGGGACAGATTAGTAGGAGAGGAGAGAAAGTAGCAATACATTATGATCCCAGTAGATAATATGTTCATTTAATCATTTAAACTTGAAGTCTGCAAATTAATCTACTCTGCAGGTGAGTAATTTGCTAAGATTTGGGTATCCAGTAGAGAACAAAGTGGTTGGTCCCTGCCTTCAAACATACTATGATCTGAGCTGCCATTAACACACTTATATATATATAATTAATTACAGGTTGTGCTAAGTACTCTGAATAGAAACCCCAGAGAGAAAATGACAGGGTGTGCCAAGATAAAATACATTCACAGAAACCTGAAAAATGAGTAGGTACTAACTCTAAGAGCTTAGAAGAGTGAGGTCTTCAGAGATGGGAAACTGTGTGTGCAAAGGATATACAGCAAAACAAAAGGCTAATGGCTGTGAGTTTAGAAAGCAGCCAGGGAGTAAGCGAGAGACCCAAGAGAATTAGGCAGGAGCAATATTGTTTATGGCCTTAAAGATCATGTTAAGAACACTTAAGTACACTGGGCAGCCACTGGAGTTCTTTCAAACACAACATCCACATGATGCAAATTACCTTTTAGAGTGGAGAACATATTGGGGGGTGGCAAAGGAGAAAGCAGGGAGAGATAATGCAGTAGTTCAGAGAGGGGCCATTGGCCTGAGGTGGTGGCACATAGCTTCTGAAATGTTCAGGAAGGAGTGATCATTGGCTGTTCCATCAGCTGGGTGAAACTTTTCAACAGGAAATTCAAGGTCAGGCAATAAAGAGGGGAATCAAAGTAAGAGACAGTAGGCATTGAGGTTGCTAGAAATTTGGCAGTTGTGCCACAGCCACGCTAGTGTGGGCAAGAGCAAAGTAGGGTTCTATTTACTACCAAACCTGATTAGTGCAAATGATTAAAGACAGTTGCAAAGTGCAATGTCCTATGATTGGATATCAGGTGTGGCGTAGTGTTTGGAGGTCACTAGAGTGAGGCACAAGTTCAGATGAAATAGCATGGCTTCCTCTATGCTGAACTTTCTGAAACGATGGCTTGGAATTCAGTTACCGTAATAGTCTGTAAGTAGGAGCAGAACTAGTCTCAGACACCTGGAAGAGCTGAACCAGCAGGTGCAAACTCGGAGACCCAACTTCAGGAAAACAGAGGACCCAGTTGCCCCAGGGCAGGCACAAAGGCACCTTATTATTCTTTATTAATTTTTTCTGTATGGATGTTTTTAACACTTTCCCCGTTAGGAAAAATGTATAATTATACAAATTTTACAAATGGGATGCAAGACCAAATAGACTACAAAGAAAGATATGCACAAAGACATAATTTCAGTCCACCCCATCCCCCCAAATAACATATTAATATTCACTATACTGGTGTTTTGCCATTCCCTGTTTTATCATTATGTAAATCCACTCTCTCACGACTACGGAGAGCTCCAGGTTTTAATAGGTCTGGCTCTTGTCTTCTACACAGTTTTGGGGTGGCTTGTGATCTTTGATCCCCAACATAATGCTACTTCTAGGTTGCTAGCAAGATAATGAGCAATATCTTTCACATCATTCCACTAATACTGAGGGAATAAAAACACAGGTTTCCATCGTTGTTTGTTTTAAAAAGCAAAGAACTTTTTTCTTATCTGTTTTGCATTTTTTATTTTCTAAATTGTTATGGGATTCTCAAAGAGATGTTCTGGTTTTCCACTCTGGGCTCAGATGGGCCATTACACTTGATTATCTCTAGAAGTCATTAAAGGCCAATCAGAAGGATTAAGACTATAAACTTTGTTGGAGTTGTCAGAATAAACAGATTCTATTCCTGCCCAAATGGAATCTTTAAGTGTACCTTTCAAATCTGTTAGATCAAGATTCACAAGCCAAAATATCACATGAATATATTCTATGCTGTTAGATCTTCTTTCTCTCCCCTAAGGCAAGAAAGTCAAATTTACAATGCTAATATTTCTCTAAAAAAGTTCTAAGTGGCACACTTTTCTTCAAATAGGCAACAGATTTGTCTGTCTATAAATATGCTTATAGTCCTATTGGAGTGGAGAAAAGAAGCAGACATACCGAGAATTCAATGGGCGGACAATAAAACCCTGAGAACATTCATACATTAGAAAGCCATTGTCAGCAACAGTCAACTGTTCTATTACATAATTGAGTTCAACAAACATTTACTAAGAAAATGGAAGTCTGCTAGTTATCTCAAGGAATGCAAACTGATAAAGCCCCTGTTCTCAAGGCACTTAAAATACAAAAAGCAAGAGAATATAGGTTTTCTTCATTAAAGCCATTTTAGGTACCAGAAAAGAGAAAACAGTTTGAACTTATATTTGACTTCCAATGTAGCTCACTCTTCAAAGCAGAAATCTGAAGTTAATTAAGTAACATCTATTCATATGTATACACCCACACTCCTACATACCCACAAGCATATATATAAGCACATTAACTGATGCATAATTTATAAGTGTATGTTATTATTAAGCTACATAATTATTAATAAAAGTACATATATAGCCCGGCCAGCATGGCTCAGTGGTTGAGCGTTGACCTATGAATCAGGAGATCATGATTCCATTCTCAGTCAGGGCACATGCCTAGGTTGTGGGCTCACTCCCCAGTGTGGGGTATACAGGAGGCAGCCAATCAATGCTTCTCTCTCATCACTGATGTTTCTATATCTCTCTTCTTCTCACTTCCTCTCTCTGATATTAAAAATATACATATTTTTAAAACTATATGTGTAGATAACTTGATCCCCCCCCCCCAATAAACAATTTGTTTACCTTTCATGTCAATAGTATAAATAGAACCTCAACTCAAGAATTTTTCTAATTATTTTATCCTCCTGCAGATATCTGCCTGGCTCTGGTTTTAAGCTATAATCTAAACACATGCAGACATGTAGGCACACACCTACCCTACCCGCACCCCTGCCACCACCATCATCTGCATACCTTAGTTTAAAAGTGATCTGTCACATAAAATAAAAAAAAAATGATTTTTAAATCAAATAAAGCTAAAGTTGTCTCCAATTAAAAATACTTTAAAGCCTTGCAAAACTTAGTATATTTGCTATAAGAACAAAACCTCATGTTAATTTCTCTCTCTACAAAAATGGTGCTATTCCATGTTGGCCATCCATGGTACCAATATTCCCTGGGCATAATGAGGTAAGGGCTCCTGTTCTGAAGCATCAGCATGCACAAGGAGTGTCTGTTGAGGTATGCCAACTTTAATAATTTAGTATGTTGACTTGCACTTTCCACACAAGTACTCTTGTCTTAACAGCAGTATATACAGCTACGAAGCAGGGAGAAATGGCAATTGGCTGAGGGCACTAATTACACAGCCTTGACTTGAATTAAAATTGCTGAACAGCAAATGAGATTACCAGCCTAAAGACACCCTTAATTTAAATGTGAGGCTGCACTTATCTCATCTACAATGTAATTTTCCAGAGATGTAGAAAACTACAATTTTATGTTTTAATTCTTTATTGTTTAAAGTATTACATATGTCTATATGTCTCCTTTTCCCCCCATTAACCTCTCCCTGGCCACCCCCAATCCCCAGCACATGCTGTCACCCCTCTAGTGTCTGTGTCCATTGGTTATACTTAAATGCATGCATACAAGTCCTTTGGTTAATCTCTTATCCCGCTCCCCTGCCTTCCCACCAAAGCTTGGCAGTCTGTTCGATGTTTCTCTGTCTCTGTATCTATTTTTGTTCACCAGTTTATGTTGTTCATTATATTCCACAAATGAGTGAGATCATGTGATATGTATCTTTCTCTGACTGGCTTATTTTGCTTAGCATAATGCTCTCCATGTCCATCCATGCTATTACGAATGGCAAGAGTTCTTTCTTTTTTGTCCATTCTACCCAAAGCAATCTATAGATTCAATACAATCCTCATTAAAATACCAACGACATATTTCGCAGACCTGGAACAAACTCTCCAAAAATTCATTTGGAATAAAAAAAGACCCTGAATAGCTGCAGCAATCCTGAGAAAGAAAAAACAAAGTTGGAGAGATCACAATACCAGATATCAAGCTATATTTCCAAGCCATGGTTCTTCAAAACTGCCTGGTACTGGCACAAAAACAGACATATAGACCAATGGAATAGAAAAGAGAACCCAGACATCAACCCAAGCCATTATGTTCAATTAATATTTGACAAAGGAGGCAAGCACATACAATGGAGTTAAGACATTCTCTTCAATAAATGGTGTTGGGAAAATTGGACAAATACATGCAAAAAAGTGAAAGCTACAATTTTAATGGGTATCTATTGTTTTAAAATATAACTGAAGTCCCTGGTCCCTCCCTCTGCACCCCCCTCCCCCAATTTGATCTTGCTCTATAGGAAAGATGTGCAGACGGATGTAGAGGTCAGAATGAAAACATCCAGATCCTGTCTTCATGGCCAGACATCACTTTGCATATCATCTTCTTTGTAATGATTAAGAGCTGGCTATGAGACAAGTAAATGCCAAAGGAGTTGGGGATGTGGTAGGGGAGAGATAAAAACCTTTTTCAATCCTGGATCTATAAGAAATCTTACAAATGATAAAAACCCAAATCCCACCATTTGATTAATGAGGAAGCCCAAGGCTCACAAAAGCCAAGTGATTTTCCCAAGAACACAGAGTAAGAAGGCAGCACTATACAGGGCCGATGATATTGTCTTGGGATTTGGAGCCAGAAAATCCATATTTGAATTTCATCTCTTTTACTAAGTGGCCTATCTCTGAGGCTCAATTTTTATATTTGTCAAATGAGATGGAAATAATTCCGCCCTGACAGGTCAGTGAGAATACACATGTGCCTCATTTATATAAGTGCTTAACAAAGATGCTTTGATTATGGTCAGGGACTGCCTAAGAGCAGAACCCAAATGTCCAGATTCTCAGACCAAGTTTGCTACTTTCCCCATCATCAACCCTGAGATTATAACCATGTTCGTATGAATCACACCAGGTACTTGGTGTATATGTGAGTGGAAGGGTATTAGCAAACAAAAACATTTATGAATTGGTATTTCTTATTGGTTTATATGAATTAACACTATTTGTTAATAACCAATGTACTATTACTACTAAAAATACTAAGACATAAAATAAAGATCAAGGGCTTTTGTTTATGCTTGTTTTATGAATATTAAAGCACCTATAAAAAAACAAAGCTGAATGTTGATCACTAATAACTGAGAAACAAACAGAAATTTCAAGATGAAGTTCCTCCTCATCAATGACTTACACTTCTATCTACACTTTACTAACTTACACACACACACACACACACACACACACACACACACACACACACAAGCAAACACACATCGCTGCATACATATTACTCCTTCCCAACACATCCCTAGTAGTTTAAGAAATCCTTAGTAGTTTAATCATCCCCATCATTGCAGGACTGAGTAGATGCATGGCTGAACTCCCAAGGGTACTTAAAATGTATATTTCTGAGAGTAGCAAATAAGAGGTGGACTCTTAGAAAAGTTCTGTTTAATGAGTAGAAGAGAAATAAGTAAATAACCAAAGAGAAGACAGGAAGACAAGAAGGAAGGAAAACAGGAAGAAATTAAATCTTGATGGTCCTTTGGCAATTGAGTTCCCTTTAAAGATAAAAAATGAGGTGCCTTAGTAAATGTCAGGCTTGTGCAAGAGTAAAAACAATCTTGTATGAGAAGGAAAGAGTCTAGTTTCTAACTCTAGTCTTGCCAGTATTTAGTTGTATGATCTTTCATAGAGATTTAAAATTTCTGATACTTATCTATAAAATGAGAAAATTTCCTCATCTCTGTGAAAATGTGACAAATTAGGTTATCTCCAAAGTAGGTTTTGAAATTCCATGATTCCATGAATATTCACAATTGCAAGGTAACAGAAATCAATTTCTTCTTAAGATGAGAAATGCCTTTCTGGCCAGTGTGGCTTGTTAGTTGAGCATCGACCTATGAACCAGAAGTTCACATTTTGATTTTTGGTTAGGGCACACACATGGGTTGTGGGTTCGATCCCCAGTAGGGGGTATGTAGGAGACAGCTGATCAATGATTCTCTCTCATCATTGATATTTATCTCTCTCCCTCCCTCTTCTTCCCTCTCTGAAATCAATAGAACTATATTTAAATAAAAAGATGAGAAATTCTGTTTTCTATGTATACATTTAGGGGAGATTCATGAACTGGGTTGAGTTACAATAGAGACATTCACTGGGTGCTAATGCTTTGAATAATTCTACTCTCTAGAGGGGGTGTTTGGTTATATTTAACCACATTCAAAACTCTGAGTTATTCTCAAAAAAACAAACTAGGTATTGTTTGTAGTTGAAATACCTTAATCAGAGTGTCATCTAGTCACCATATTGTACATTGGAATGGTGAAATATACAAGTAATAATTCTATGTCCCCCAGGAGACACATTAGTAAGGCATGTTTAGTTCTAAACACACACACACACACACACACACACACACATATATATATATTACTTTTCATATGTGTACACTTCTTCAAATAGTCCTTGGTGGTCCAATCTCAACTCTAATTTGAATCAAGAGAATATGTCTGAAGCTGAGCATATACTTGTATTGTGTTCCTATTTGAAACCAATGAGGAATAAAGGAAACGGTGAAGGAGGGTCCAAGAAGGGCAACTGAATTAGAAGATGTGCGACCCACTTCCTTACCCAAATTAACTCAGTGCAGGGGGCATATCTCACCTGTCCTTAACAGGATTCCTGGTACTTATTAAGTCTGACAAAATGCTTGTTGGGGGAATAAGAGCTACTAAATCCAGAAATTAGCCAATAAGACAGAGAGGATCTAATTGGTCTGGGATTTGTAGGAATACTGATATGAAAGCTCAGTAAAATCTCACCAAGGTTTATTTTTTTCCTTAACTAGTTACATATCTTCTACCTTTCTCTTTTATGGATTTGTCTGCCCTTTAAAAATATTGGCCATCTGCATATTTCTTCAAACAATCAAAGCACAAAAATGCTCATCTCTTAGTCTAGTAGTCTAGGAAAACACTATCTGATTTAACATTTTGAATAGTGTAAAGTCTGACTATGAAAAAGAATGTTTTACTAGAAGTTTTGAGGACTCAGTGCATCGAAAAGCCTAGCAGTCAATACACCAAAACAGTTATAGCTGCCCTGGCTAATGTGGCTCAGTTGGTTGAGAATCATCCCATGCACAGAGTGGTGGCCAGTTTGAGTCCAGGTTGGGGTACATGCCCAGGTTGTGGTTCAGTCCCTGGGAGGCAATCAACTGATGTTTTCTCACATGGATGTTTCCCTCTTTTCTCTCTAAAATCAATAAAAACATATTTAAAAGGCACAACAGTTGTAGCCCATGTTAAATGGCGTGGAAGAGCTTGCAGTCAGGTCAGGGAAATCAGCTGACTCCTCTGTCTTCTTGCTGGTTAGCTCACATACAAAAGAACAATCAATCTCAATGGGACAACCAGATTTCTCAGAGATGCACATCACTCCTGCAACAGAAATTCTGTAATTTAGAAATTAAAGCACCATACGAGACAGTGTTCTAGAGCAGTGGTTGGCAAACTGCGGCTTGCGAGCCACATACAGCTCTTTGGCCCCTTGAGTGTGGCTCTTCCACAAAATACCACGTGCGGGTGCGCACATACAGTGCGATTGAAACTTCGTGGCCCATGCGCAGAAGTCGGTTTTAGGCTCTCAAAAGAATTTTCAATCATTGTACTGTTGATATTTGGCTCTGTTGACTAATGAGTTTGCCGACCACTGTTCTAGAGGAATAGACTTCACAAAACACAAATACGGGGCTTCCCAAGAGACTACCTGTTGGCCAGAACCTGTGGTAGCTCAGGTATTATGTTTAGTCACTGACATCACTGTTAAACTAAGGAGCCACAGGGAAACAACTTGCTTGTTGGGGGAATAAGAGCTACTACATCCAGAAAGTAGCCAGTAAGGCAAAGAGGATCTAACTGCTCTGAGATTTGTAGGAATATTGATATGAAAGCTCAGTAAAATCTAATCAAGGCTTATTTTTTCCTAAACTAGTTACATCTACTAGTTAAGATCTATGGTGAGATCTTAAAAGCATTAATGAGATTTCCCCCCTGGATTTCCCCATCCATGGAAATCATTCCTGATTCCCCTGACCTCAAAGTTTTAGCTAAGCATATACTTTGCATGAAGGCTTGATCCCATGATGACATCTTCTGATTAAGTGAACGATTAATGAACCAACAAACCCCTTCTGATTTAATTCTTCTTAGTACAAAGGCTCCCTATTTGACATTACACTTCCATTTGAAAAGTTTGCTTATGGTTTGGCAGAACTACACATGGGCCCAGGCATGGGAGTCTGTAGATCTAGGTTTGCTTGATCTTTGCTAATTTATTTTCCTTCCCAAGTCTGAGTTTTCTTCTCTATGAAAGACTGAGGCATGGATGATTTGTTGCTGAAGGTCTTGAAAATCTAATGTATTACTGCCCCCGGGAGGGCAAACCTAGACGATTGCTGGCAAAATCTAAGGGTCCTGTGGGTGATGGGATTGTAGAATACATGATTTTATAAGCAGTAAGAAGAAATCAAAGATTTGACTCAGATGTCTCTCGTGGCTAGCTCAGCTAGAGTTAGGAAGGAGAGGCTGACAGAGCAACTGCTTCCAATTAATCACAGCAGAGAAATAGCCCTCAGTGTTGGTAGAAATATCTCACCAGGCCTGATAGCGTTGTTAACTGAGTCAGTTTAATGAAAAGCTGGACACATTATGTCAGAATGTTTTTCTAGTTAGTGCCTAGGTTAGGCAGAATAATTGTTTTCCCTCTCTCAAAGATAGCTACACCCTAATCCCCATAAATTGTGATCTGTTACCTTACGTAACAAAAAGGACTTACAGATGTGATTAAAATAAAGATATTGAGATTGAGATATTGCCTGGATTATCCAGGTAGGCTTTATCTAAACCATAGCCCTTAAAAGCACAGACTCTTTTCCAGCTGCAGAGAACCAGAGATGGTAATATGGGGAGAACTTAGCCCACTGTGGTTGGCTTTGAAGATGGAGAAAGGGGCCACGATCCAAGGAATGTGGGCATCTTACGAAGTGGGAAAAAGTGTGGAAATGGATTCTCCCCTAGAGACTCCAGAAGGGATAAAGCCCTGTCAATGCCTTGATTTTAGTCTATAGCAGTGGTCGGCAAACCATGGCTCGCGAGCCACATGCGGCTCTTTGGCCCCTTGAGTTTGGCTCTTCCACAAAATACCACGGCCTGGGCGAGTCTATTTTGAAGAAGTGGCATTAGAAGAAGTTTAAGTTTAAGAAATTTGGCTCTCAAAAGAAATTTCAATCGTTGTACTGTTGATATTTGGCTCTGTTGACTAATGAGTTTGCCGACCACTGGTCAATAGGACCTACTTTGGGCATCTGACCTCCAGAAATGTAAGACAATGAATTTGTGTTAAGTCACTCAATTTGTGGTAATTTGTTACTGCAGCAATAGGAAACTGATACTGTGTCACTGGCTACAAGTGTCAGGGGACACTTGGGACATGGTCAGGCAGTTAGCAGAGGTGTCTTTGTACTCACAAAATTTCTTATTTTGCAACTTCTGTTCCTTGCCAGGATCTTCAGATTAACATATTCTCCGTAACAAAATTCAGACTCAGGAAAGGACTGGAAACATTTCCACTAGACTATAAGTATATAAGTAACTGATGCCAGCTTCAAATATCTGATTTGCATTTTATCACGGATCAAAGCCTTAGAATAAGAGACGAACTTCCAAAATTTGGTCTTCAAAGAGAAGCCAGCGATAGAGGAAGAATGGGGCGGGGCAGGAGCTCTTCTCAGGATTTTGGAAGTATTCCACAGGCAGGTACAAACTCTTTGTCTTTAAGGCTACATCTGGACATCCTGTCAACGTCTGTTGTTCTGTGGTCTTGACATCATACTCTGTCCAATTTAGTGATCTTAATCATGTACTATATATTGTCAATGAAAATTTAGGAAAGAAAAACAAATGCACATTGGGGGTGAAAGGAATGAAAAGGAAAGAAAGGAAAAGAGGGTTTGATTTTAGCGTTCTAACTTTTCAAAGATATAGGCATTCAAGGTTTTAAAAATTGAGAGGCATCTGTGATAACGTGAAGCATCATTTTCTCTATCATTCCTACCATCTGCCCCTTTTCTCTCTCTGTTCTTTCTCTAGTGAGGCTGTCTTTTCCCTCTGTTTTTCTGCCTTATGCCCTGCCCTTTGCCTTGAAAAGTTCGCTGGTAGCCAGAGGCCTTATTGGATTCCATTACTGCACTCAGATCCGTGGGCTAGACAACATAACACTTAGAAATACAAAATTGTTTTCCATAAGACAAAAGCGAAAGGCGCGATTTAGCAAAGTCTTCTGCTTCCACGTGCAGTAGAGAGGAGCAGCATACGTAGCTGATTTATAAACCAAACCAGAAGTCTGTGACAGCACTTTGTTATATGGTGTGAATAAAACTTAACAAATTACTATTTAGCCGACGATCTTCGACTGTGTACTATTTTTCATCGCTGTATCTTTCTTCACCTCCCTTCTCCTGCGTTATAAATTAGCACCATTTCCTGGCACTTTTCAGACACAACAGATGTAATGCTATCAACATTCTGATAATGCTGAAGTCACCGCGAGCTCCAGGCATACTGTTTGCTGCCAGAAATCTGATGTTTTTATTATAAGTTTCTCTCTTTCTCTAATGTATTGGACCATATGAGATATATAATGTATATGTTGCATAGAAACATGCAAGCTACAATACCAATTGCTGGCTGGACCATGAACCAAAATGAGCAAATGGAAACATCTGCTCACCTTCTAAAGCCATTAATGAGTAAATAAAGCATTTTCAAAATCATCTGGACTACACACCATCATTACTACTGTTTTTAATATCCTATCCATTTAAGTTCTAGACGCATTGGATTAGTACTAAAGCGACATTCCACCAACAACCATCTTTTCTAGATGCCTGGTGACTTGTTTGGTATTGCTAACCCCGAGTCTTATTTTGTAGAATGAATGGCTAATAAAACTGCAGGAGTCTTAGGAGGAAAAAAAGCACAGATGTGTTGAAGGCCAACCCTTCCCCCCAACACATATATACGCAAAACCGATTTACCCTAATTAAAAAGTACTACAAAAAGCCCAGCTGGTGTGGCTCAGTGGTTGAGCATTGATCCAGGAACCAAAGAGGTCACTGGTTCGATTCCCAGCCAGGGCACATGCCTGGGCTGCAGGCTCAACACCCAGTAAGGGGGCGTGCAAGAGGCAGCCAATCGATAATGTTTCTCTCTCATTGATGTTTCTATCTCTTTATCCCTCTCCCTTCCTCTCTCTCTAAACATCCATAAAGAAAAAAATAAATTTTGGAAAAATAAAGTACTATAAAGAAGCAGGCCCAGTATTAAAGAAACATGACTGCTACATATCCCCTTCTCTACCCTCCTCCCCTGCCTCAGGAACATGCAAAATATTTTTCACAAGTGGCAGAAAATGCATAATTTTAGGCTACAATACAAAGGAACATTCTTCATGTGTTCAGACATTCAGGAATGTAACCATAACCTAATAATAGCTATGCTTACGCCCCACCCCCACTCCATGCCACTGTACTCAGCCCACCAATCACCAGCGGCCATTCAGAAAGATACCCTGGATACTGCATTGTACTGCACTGGGCAGGGATATGCAGACACAGAAGGTGTAATCCATGATGCCAAGGCCTCTGTGTGAGAAGAACAACGAGCATAGGCTACTAAAGGTCCAAACCAGTTAAATAGGAACGTCGTCCTTCCCTACATGAACTGCTGCCACTCCATATAAGATGCATTTTCAAATGAGGGACATGGGCAAGAAGCAAAAACAATGAGTCAAGATGTGTCCAGCAGCAGCTGACACCGTTTTAAAAGGGAAGTGTGACTATGTTAACATCTTTCTTTCTAAAGTGGTTACTGGTGACAATTCAATTTCTACAGGGATGGGGGGAGGAGGGAGAGAGGAGTGGCAGAATTGGCCACAATCTGGATTTTGCCACCTACCAAGGCTGAAGGGAGAGCAACAGTAGGGGCTGATATACATGACAGGATGGTTGGCTCACAACAGTTCCTATAAGTGGGTTCAACATCAAATCATACACTATCTTCATTTCTTTAGCTTACGCTGCCAGCAGCTGATGCAATAGGCAAACCAAGGGAAATCATAATAGAACGGGCATAAATAAACCTTAGCAAGTTAATAAGGTGGGAAGAGCCTCGGGAGACCTGCACCGACCTCAGGTTCTGCAGCCAGTGGCAAGGCAACTCTCCAGGCCCCAGTAACACCACGTGTCCAGTGAAGATGTTCTCCAGACGTTCTGAGAGGAAAGTTAAATAGGTCACTCTTCAACCGAAAGGATTCAGTGGACAAATAGGACTGAGAAACTACCATTATGTCCCTTGCTGTCCTGCCCCCGCTTCCATTCCCACTTGAAGATTCACAGTGCAATTAGCGTCCGCAAGGCCCTGAAGGATCCTATGGAAAACCTGGTCTAACCCTGGAATTTTGCAATCTTTATGATCATCCAACTCTCGTACCATTACAACCTCTGCTAGACAGGTCCTGAAATGCCTCCCAATGCTCCCGCCCCACTTCCTCATTTCAATGCACTTGTGTAATCTTTCCCCTTGAGAGTGGGCTGGACCTAGCAATTAGCTTCTGATGAATGGAATACGGCAAAGGTAACGAGATGTCACTTCCATGACTTGGTTGTACATTACCAAGCTCACAGACACAAAGAACCGATTAGTGATTGCCAAAGGGGAGGAATGGGGATGAGAGAAATGGGTAAAGGGAGTAAAAAGAAAACCAAAAGTTAAAATTTAATAAAAAGAATTAAAGTAGTCCCAGTTGTACAAAGAAAGGCATATTTGACAAAAATTGTCATCTGTAGACATGTCACAATAACCAAATTTTTAATTAATGTTGTTTGGTCAGTTTTTTCTCCTTCGGAGATAAATGATATTGCAATAGCAATTCTTCACAAATAATAAAAAAAACTGGAACTTCCATCTTCTTTTTAAAAAACATATTTTTATTGATTTCAGAGAGGAAGGGAGAGGGAGAGAAAGATTGAAACATCAATGATAAGAGAGAATCATTGATTGGTCATCTCCTGCATGTCCCCCACTGGGGATTGGGCCCACAATCTGGCCTTCTGGTTCAGAGGTGGATGCTCAACCACTGAACCATGCAGGTCGGGCTGATTTCCATCTTCTTACCAGCCGTCTTGCCTCTTGATGTGTTCATGTGTGAGTTGACCTATGGAGCAGCCAATTGACAAGAACTGAGGGTGGCCTCTGGCTGACAGCCAGCAGGCAATTACATTCTTCTAACAACCACATGCATGAACTTGAACCTGAGTCCTATCCCAGTCAAGACTTTAGTTGATGGTAGCATATTGCTAACACCTTGATTTGTCATCTTTTGACCTTGAGCTACTGGGTCCAGCTACCCACACCTGAATCCCTGACTCACAGAAACTTAGATATAATAAACATTGTTGCTTTAAACCTCTGAGTTTTGGGGTGATTGGTCACGCAGCAATTAGCAATTAGCAATGTTAATACAAAATCACATAGAACTACCCTATGGGAAACCCTTTTGAAAGTGCTGACAAAAATTTTTAAGGTTATTTTTTTACATATATTTTAAATGTATGAGATAAAGCAAATCATTTGCAAACAGATTTTCCTAATCACAATAGGGAAAAAAAATTACATAAGCATAAGCCTCTAAGTTATATACACTGAGTGGCCCGATTATTATGATTTCTAAATGCATAATAATCTGGCCACTCAGTGTATATTCTATATAATAAAAGGCTAATATGCAAATTGTCCCTTTGATCAGGATTTAACCAGCAGGCAGGCCGGCCAACCGCCCATGTCCCCTCCCCCTGGCCAGGCTGGCCGAACCCCAACCATGCACGAATTCGTGCACCAGGCCTCTAAAATATATATATATATATATATATATACACACACACACACACACACACACACACACACACACACTACAGGCCTGGTGCACAAAATTCGTGCATGGTGGGGGAGGGGTGTCCCTTAGCCCAGCCTGCACCCTCTCCAATATGGGACTCCTTGGGGGATGTCCGACCACCCATTTAGGCCCGATCCACCTGGGATCGGGCCTAAATGGGTGGTCGGACATCCCTCTCACAATCCAGGACTACTGGCTCCCAAGTGCCCTCCCCTGCAGACCTGGTCCCCCCCAACTGCCCTCCCCTGGAGGCCTGGTCCTCCCCAACTGCCCTCCCCTGCAGGCCTTGTCACCCCCAACTGCCCTCTTCTGCTGGCCTGGTTACCCCTAACTTCCCACAACTGCCCTCCCCTGCAGGCCATCTTGTGGTGGCCATCTTGTGTCCATATGGGGGCAGCCATCTTGTGTCTTGGAGTGATGGTCAATTTGCATATCACTCTTTTATTAGATAGGAGATATATATATATTGAGTGGCCAGATTATTATGCATTCAGAGATTATAATAATCGGGCCACTCAGTGTAAACTCAACTGTCACTAAATTTAAATGACTAAACAAAGATTCTTCTTTTCATTGTCAATAAGAAAGAATCTAGAAAAACAAAGGTAATGAAAAGACAGGCACATCATTTTCAAGCTCTTGAATATACCCCAATCTATGGCGGTGCACATTGCAAACTCAAACCTATTTATTAAGGTAGGTCCTCAAAAGACCCCTCATGTCTACACATATTCAGACCAGTTTAATTCTCCATAACAAAACTCAGTATTCAAATTACATTTCATGAAAACTGCTCTCAT